>NW_013525336.1:1566876-1591447 GCF_000836215.1 Papilio polytes | reverse complement strand
GGCCTAATTTTAGTCCCTTTTCCTTTCCACCCTTTTCTTAAGAGGAAAGGATGGGAGGAAAAAGTGGATTGGACGGTGAAGGAGATGCATCGGAGGGGTAAATGTCCTCTTTATATGCGTCTCCTCCTCCGTCAATCAGGGTAGGCAACGCATCTACAATAGTGGATGTTTATGGGCAGCGGTCGCTTTCCATTTCGGTGAATTCAGGTGGCCGCTTGCTTGTTTGCCACCTCGTATTATAAAAAAAAATGCATTTCATCAAAACAACGCTAACGTTTTTGAATGGATACTATCTTAGACTTCAGAAACCGGGCATTAATGGCACTGGATATTTATTAGGAAATATAAATCACAGCCTTACATTACCCTTAACGATATCATCATATAATTTTTCCGTTAAAGGAACGTAACCAGTCTTTAGATCGAGGTAATATATAGGGTCGTTATGCAAACTAAGATTATAACCTTGTTTTATTAATTCTTTCTTTTTTAATTTAAATGTCGCTGTCAATGGTGACTCTGGTAATATTCTGAGGAACACAGGCCTAGAATATACTGGTAAAGATGATGTTATACTTTTGTAAAAGTCTAGAATGTCTAGATTTCTATCTGGGTCTGCAATAGCGGCCATACCAGCTTTGCCTTCAACGTTCGGTATCTGGAATAAAGAGAATTTAATTTAAAACATTTTTAATTTGAAAATGTAGTTCTGATCGGCAAATGGGACCAGGTGGGTATAATGCTGGGTTGCTATATTTTTTTCATTTATGTCATCATTACTTAGCGATTAATGTTAATCTGAACTTAATTTCAAAGAAATAAAACTCAAATTACATAGTTACATCACATATACATATACATCACAATAACAGAAACTCATTTCATGAAGTTAAAACGAGAAACATCGAAAGGTTAAAAAAGCTGGGAAACCGGCCATAAATAAAAAAATGAAAATTTGATAGGTCAGTAGTGCTATATTTTCTAACAGATAGCATAAATTCTCTCCATATTTGAATAACAGTTCTTTTTCTGCCCGACTTGTAATTTTTAAGATTTAGGGCTTGTCCCACCAAATTGTAAATTGACTGTAACAATCCAACGTGTAAGGTATATGATGGAAATATCTGATTTTGTTATCTTATCTGACAGTGACGTCATTTCGCTATCTGAACCTCTATCAGCCACTGGTGGGACAGCCCTTAATACATAAATATATAATAATAAAAATCATACGTGATCAACGAGTATCACAGTAACAACATACTTACACTGACACCGTATACCACAGCATCTTTCAATCCCACCAAGTTACTGATGACACCCTCCACTTCCGCAGTGGAAACATTTTCACCTCGCCATCTAAATTTTACCATCAAATATGTATGAATTATTCTACAATCAAAAGTTAAATCAAAAACAACTTGCTATCATCAGTCACATTTCTTTAAATTAATTTATAAGCAAATTAAACCACACTAAGGGCCTGTCCCACCAAATTGTAAATTGTCTGATAACAATACAACGTAAAATATGTGATGGAAATATCGGATTTTGTTACTTTATCTGACAGTGTCATTATTAAGCTATCTGAGCCTCTATCAGACAATAGTAGGACAGGCCCTAAATATTCATAAATGATATCAATAGATTGCATAGACGTAATTCTTTTCATTCTATTCGATTATCACTCTACATAAAGACTTCAAAAATTCACTCAAGAATTTTTTTTTTTTTAAAAAGTGGGCAAACCAGCGGCTTTAACACCGAGGTTATCAACGATGCCTATGGACATCCGCAACACCAGAGGAACTACAGATTTGTTGCCTTAAGAAATTCCTTACCTAAAAGTATCTCCGGTTCTATCTTTGAAGTAGAAGTATCCATAGTGGTCCATAACGAGGATATCTCCCGTGTTGAAGTAACAATCATTCTCTACCTTCACGTGGCGCACCATCTTCTTCTCTGACGCGGTTTTGTCAGCGTAACCGGAGAATGTTAGAATCGCTTTCTTTGGATCAATTTTACCGAGAAGCAATCCTGTTATTGGACAATATATTAAAATCCGCAACAAATATTAAGCTTTGGTGGAATTTAAAAAGTCGCCTATGTTTTTTACGGACTACCTACATATATATCTTTCATACAAATTCTTTCAGCTTAAGCTATAAACTCTAACAAACATCCATAAACTTTTGCATTATGTTAATTAAATGTAAGTAAATTATAATGTTAGTAACATAGCATGAAAACTACTTAGGTAACTTTAACTTAGTGTGACTTGGTTTAGATGAGGACTAAACTTGGGTAATATTAGCCGATGATCTGGTCCAGGTCTAAGGAATGGCAACATTATTTTGGCATTCTTCAAAGAAGGTTTTCTGTCAATTACTCAATGTTTAATTTCACTTAGTATCGTGTGATTATACATGTATGGTATTACTTCAGCTCACCTGGTTCATGAGGACCGCATGTGATACATCTACCGTTCTCATCTCGTAAGATCTCACCAGTTATCTCGTCACATCTACAAAATAAAGATCTCATGAAACAGAACAAAATTTAATTATAATGACATAAACAAGAAAGACATGACGGCTGATAGTGATGTATGGAAGAGCACATACTGAGCCGACCCACCGTAGGGATATGGTTGATGATGTAGCAGATCAAATGATAAGTTATAACATTTATTGAATCAACGTCAATAACAACTTAGTACTTACTTAACAAGCGTTAATGGATATATTGAAGACACAAGACGACTTAAGAAGCCAATTGCACCAACTTTGGAGTCAAGGTTCACTGAAATTGATTTAATGAACTTACTTTAAACAATACTTAAACGATATAATCAACGAATTTATAATTAACTCGATCGACACATTGTACATTAAACTGTTAAGAGCGGGCGCACACCTGTCTAAATAATCGCACAACTCACATAAACTCTCAGAAGTCAAAGAAGGACTGAACAGTTGTGAGATAGTTTAGTTTCAGGTGTTCGCACACTCTAAATGTGAAACAGAGAGTTCTTACTGTAGGAAAACATCGCTCAACCTGCACATGCTAAGAAATTCAAAGATATGTGTCAAGTCAACCTTCAGTGCGGTCTACTATAGCCCATTCACTCCTAACTTGTGTAAATTCCAAGACCTGTGAGTGAGAACAAATATACTTACCAAGGTTACTATTCCCTTCAGTAGCTCCATAGAACTCCAGTACTCTCTCCACACCGAATCTGTCGACAAACTCCTGCCATATCTGGGGTCGAAGACCGTTGCCGACTATCACTTTGACATTGTGTGCGCGGTCGTGACCACCTTTAGGTACCGCGAGCAAGTAACGACAGATCTCACCAATGTATTGTGCCACCTGGAATTGAAGATAATTGAAAAACAATAATTGTCGAAGATAGAAAAAAATACATTTTACTTAAAATAATACCATCCGGTCACCAATTAGCAAATAGCAAGTGCTGGACCCCTAAGTTCATCACCTTTTCTTTCCTGTCCATTTCTTAAAAAGAAAAGAGTAAGTGGATTTACGGAAGTGAGGAGACATAGGAAGAAGAATTATACTCTTTCTGTGCTTCTCCTCCTCAGCTTCACTAATTCGGCAAATTTATTTGTAAAAAAGTAGTGAATTCAGATATGATGGCTGATAAAGGTCCATACTGTGCTGGTCTTTCGTAGAAAAAGCATACATGAAGAAAATAATTTGGAGACACAATACGCCCTTTTCAAGACATCTGCACACTAAAATAGTAAGTATATTTAACTCACCGTGCAGCCATGTTTAGCTGCATCACTCCAATAGTTAGAAGCTGAGAACTTCTTCCTCAGCACAACTGTGCAACCGAGCACGAGGCCCTGGCCCGCGCCGAGCACGCCGCCCGCCGTGTGGTGCAGCGGCAGCGGGTCGTATATCACATCAGCTGATGTTAGACGAGCTGATGTATGCACTCCCAGAGGAATCAGGAGATATCTACAATAATTATGAAATGTAATTCTAGAGTATTCTAAAATACTAAGTAAGCCCGTCCTGTCATTAATGTATTACTAAGGACAGTTATAGTTTGAGAAATCAGCACAAAATAACACCATGATTTTAAGTAAATAGATGAAACTGAGGTTTTGTAATCAAATCAACCAGTTGGCAGTAGTTTAGTAAAAAATTATTGTTCCTTCGTCATCCTTGTAAACCCTGTACTTTAAATAAAGTCGTAACATTTATGGCCAACTGGACCATACAAACATTCCTTTTTCTTTAAGGTTCAAATGTCATTTCCAAGATCAAAAAATAAATTGTTGCAAATTCAAGCATAAATTCAGCAATATAAGAGCCGGTTCACATCATTGACTAAACAATCGACAATCGAATCGCACAACAGTTGCGTGATAGTCGATTGTTTCTCAGAACATTCAACTGTTTAGTTGCACAATTAAAAATGGAGTAGTGTGCGCTCCTCCATATAAGTTCATAGGAATCAAAGCGAGACTAATGTGATAGTTTGATTTAGTGTAGTTATGAATTTAAATATCTATTAGTTACGTACCTGATGTTAGTTATAATAGCAGCTTTGGGGAACCCTGTAGTACCACTGGTGTAGATGTACATCAAAGTATCTCTAGGCTTAGCTACGTCCACATCTGCGCAAGCGTCTGTCGACATCTCAGCCAGTTCGGTGGCTAACGGCGACGTGTCTTGCAGTATCGGTGCATTAAGACGATCAGGTGAATTGAATTGGAATAACGGTATATCGCTTATTTCATGTTGAATTTCTTTTATAGCTGGTGGAGAAATGAGACATATTTTTGTAATGGTAAATGTTAAAATCCAATGTTCCATATTTAAAGACTGGCAGATTTATTAAGCACTAGTGAATCGCCCTGACTTCGCCTCCAATGCTAATATGAAAATTTGTTGTTTACATACAACAGAAACCTCTAAAATGTATTTCTTTACTATGTTATATATGTATTTTTTGCATCAAAATCAGTGTTGCTCTAAGATTTAAGCATACACATGTACAAACAGACGGTGGAAGCGACTTAGAGCGGGCGCACGCCTTCGACTAAACTATCGCACAACAGTTTTGCAATTGTCGATTGCTTCTCAGAGAATTTAACTGTTTATTTTAACAACTAAAAATCGAGTAGTGTGTGCACCTCCATAAAACTCATAGGAATCAAATAAAAAACAATAACACTTACCATCAGCCATTTCATCACCAAATATAACAGCTTTGCAACCAGCTATTTTCAAGCAATATATCAACTGGATACCTCTCAGATTAGTGTTTACCAATGCGCTGGTCACACGTATCTTGGCTAATCCGAGCCAAATGAATACATACTCAGGCTGTGTTTCCATGAACAGAGCAATCACTTCACCGGCTTTGAAACCTTGTCGCTTGAAGTACCATGCTATACGATTACTGAATTCATCGCCCTGGTGAAAAGAAAAATAGAAAAATCTCGTATGAATTATTACTTTTGTTTCTGTTGTCTTGTATTTCAAAAGATATCTGCTCTCAATTGATGTCATATCTTACTAATGTTATAAATGCGAAAGTTAAGATGGATGTTTGTTAGAGTTTGTAGCCTAAAGCTGAACGGATCTCATGTAATTTGGCATAGGTGTAGAGGGTAGTCTGGAAGGACACATAGGATACCTACTTTTGTTTTTTTAATTCCACGCGGACTGAACCGAGGGCGAAAGCTAGTTATAACAAAAGTTACGAGTATTGATTAATACCATATTAAAAATAATATAGCCTATGTTACTCACAAATTACTTTTCCAACGGTGAAAGAATTATTAAAATCGGCCCAGTAGTTTTTTGTGTTATTTCAATATATACAAAAATACAAATCTTTCCCCTTTATAATATTAGTATTGTTTGGAAGAATTAGGATTATCTTATAATAGTGCTTACCTGACGAAACGTTAGAAATCTATCATTCATAACAAAGGCTTTCTTATCTGGATTTATCTTGGCGACTTCTGCCCACCTGGTGACCACTGTGATGCCGCGTCTCTCCCACACCCATATCCTGAACATTGTTTCTAAAAGAACTCGAAGACCACTGGAAAGACAAACGTAACGTAAACGTAGTAAAAATGTGTCTTATGGCCGGTTTCACAGCTACATTTAACCATGTGATAATTTAATTAAATTCGTTTCCGAACTACTGAACTTTAGTTTTAAACCTTTAAAACTTAAGACAATCTAACACTAATGAATCACTAAGTAATGATAACATAAATGGAATCTTAAGCAACCTAGCGTTAAAATGGTTAGCGGAATGGTTCCACCTGTACTATGTTTACCCGCGGGTTTACTCTATAACGGGAAATATCAGAAACTAAAGTTGTAGTTGATAAGGTTAGTTTTAGTATACTATTTGTTGTAATTTGTGCATTTAGTGGTAAATAAAAAAAAAATATTAGACAATTGACAGACTTATTTTATTGACAATGTCCAAAAGCATATTTAGTATTTATCGTCTTTAACTAACGTCTTTTCTCTCTTTCCTTTATATCTATTTGGATAGAAACAAAATAGGTTAGAGAATTTTCCCCTACGTCAACTGGGATACGAGGGGCCAAGGTCCACTCGATTGAGACGGGCACCTCACGTGGCGCGTACACAATAGGGTAATACGTTACATCCGGGCCGCACAGTAACGAGACGAGTAGGGAGAATCGCACCAATGTTACCACACCTTTAATTCAGGTGGCTCAGGAAATAGATTTATGGCTTGTAGATTGAACATAAGTGTAGGCGAATTTAACAAGCTTCGCCGAAGATAATCTTCGTTTTATGATGTCCTTTCAAGGTAATCGTTCGAAGAGGGGACGCACACCTTTGACTAACCTATCTCATACAGTTGTATTGTCGATAGTTACGAAGGAAATTGAAATAATTAATTGCACAACTAAGATCGAGTAAGGTATCTCCATATAACCTCATAGGAATCAAAGCGCGACTAAACAGTTGTGCATTAGTTTAGTCAAAGGTGTGCGCGCGCTCTTATTGTGGGGTGAATTTTACGATTTTACTTTAAAGTAAAAGAATTTAAAATTCTACTAAAACAAATTAACTTTTTTTTAATTGAAAGAATAGAGAAATCCATCTTTTTTTAGTTTTGTAGTTGTCAGTAAAGCCAGTCGATACCGGTTGGTACCAGAGTAACAGAAACTCAAGGCGTCGATTGCTGTGCGGTTGATTGCGGTCGCTTGTAATTGGACACAACTGCTTATGAAATATGACACCCTGGTACGTCTGTTTTCGAATTCAGTGTTGTCGTAAATTTAACTTTACCTCTACTTTTTAATTTATGCTGGGTAGCTGAAGTTTTCCATTTATTGTTACATTTTTTTTAAAATGGAAAACCAGCGCTTCACCACTATCCCAACTAGACCAAGGTGAAGTTGTGATCGAAGGATGGTACGTTTAGTAAGTACCTAGTGCTAAGTTAGTGTTGGAGCGGGCGCATACCTTCGACTAAACTATCGCACAACAGTGCGATTGTCTATTGTTTCGCAGTAAATACAATTGTTCAGTTGCACAACTAAAAATCGAGTAGTGCGCACCTCCATATAAGCTCCTAGGAATCAAAGAGAGACTAAACAGTTGTGCGATAGTTTAGTTTCAGGTAAATGCAACGTAAAAGTTGAACTATATTTCAACGGAGTAAAACTCAAGTTAGGTTGTTCTGAAACGCATGCAGATATCGAACCAAAAACAATAACGAATGATTAAAAGTAGGTGAGAAACCGGCCACTAATAAAAAAAGAACGTTTTAAAGATAACGTTTTTTTGTTATGTATTCAGTGAAATGATTTAAATTTTAAATATGGAACGCATTTTCACTCAACTTGTTAACTTCCGAATTCTATTTTCAAAATACCTGAATTTTACTAGCTATAAACTTCATACTGGGACTTAACAAAATTTTACTTACATCATGTCTCTTTTGTACGTCTTCCTCCAGATATAAATCCATTGATATCTATCTCCTGTCATCAGATATACTGCAAGCATCACTAGAAGGGCCATAACGAGGGGATGTCCGTACGCCAGCCATGACAGAAAAGTGATTGTCACAGCAATTAATGTCAGAATAACCCCCTTCCTTTTCTCCGCTTCCTCGAATCTCACTTCTATCTTTCCTGTCATCCTGGTACTTAGTAACCTTTCAGTTGCATATCGGAGAAAAAAATCTGCAAAATATCATATGTGTGCCTTTTAAGTTAACGAAAACCTTATCTTAAAGACATTAATTAGGCTGAGTTTAGACTTAATACAAAAGCAATATATAGACAAGTAAATAATTAGAGCAGGCGCACACTTTTGTCCAAACGATTGTCGATTTCGTAGCAAATTCAACTGTTCAGTTGCACAGCTAAAAAACTAGTAATGTGTGCACCTTCATATAGGCTCATAGGAATCAGAGCGAGACTAAACAGTTATGCGATAGTTTGGTCAAAGGTGTGCGCCTGCTCTTACAGTACAAAAGTGAGGATCTAAACTTGTTAAAGTTTTTCTAGCTCTAGCAACTATTACCAAAAAACTTATGCCTGTTATTACGGATGTGTATGCAACTATCGTTTCGCCTATATATGATGTCCGTTTGCCATCATTTACTATAAAAATTAATTACCTATAAAAAGCTAAAAAGTAGCGTAAAAATAAGACCAATGTAACACTTACTTTCAGTAAAATGTAAACAGACAGATAACGACTTTTAAAATTCTTGATAACGTAAATAAACAACATCAAACAATAGCATAAAAATAAACACAAAGAGTATTGATATATATCATGATTAGTACTGTTTATCTGACTTTATTGACCTTGGTGACAAATATAGCGTCATTGCAAAATAAACAATTTTAACAAAACTAGTTCACTAGAGGTCACTCTATCCCGAATGTAGAATGGAAAATTTATGACCCCTAAATAATCAATTACAACCTAATCTACAAAATAAATAAACACTAGCTTTCGTCCGCGACTCTCACCGCGTAATATTAAAAAATAAAAGCATAAGATGTGTTCTTCCAAACTATCCTCTACATTTCTAACAATTTAATCGAGATCCATTTAGTTTAGGCTACAAACTTTAACATACATTCATCTGTACTTTCGTATTTATAATATTAGTAAGATAAAATTTACTATTACTTACTTTAATTACAAACTGTGTACACAATACACATTTACGACTCGATCGTGTAATGTACACACACAATGACTTGTTGCACTGAATGTATTAACACCGAATGAAATTGAATACAGTGCTCAGTGTAGCTTGTTATAATAGTGTTGTGACTAGTTATCAAGTAACGGTTATAACGTTATACAAAACGTTGAACCATACTGCTATTTGAAAAACCACTGAGATTCATCTAGCGTTTATTATTAACAACTATTTTTAAGTTGATATTGTATTGTTATAAGGTAAATAAAAAAAAATAATTCGTTACAGTAAGGATAATATACTCACTTATTACAATAAAATAGTTTTATATGAAAAAAGGTTGGAGTTATTACTAGCTTTAGACATTATTAATGTAGGTTTCCATAGTTTAAAAATAGTAAAAATACAGCCTATTACTCAGTGATAACATAGTTTTGAAATTTTGAAATCAGTCCAGTAGTTTTGGAGTCATTTCAATGCACACAAAAATCCAGAATACAAATCCTCTTTATAATATTATTATAGATTAATTTGTTTCCGATATATCACTATTTTAGAGTGTAAGCCCACTGTTAAATAAATCAATTTCATTACACAGCGAGTAAAAGTATGTTTTCATTCAATAATATTGAGTAAAAAAAATTATAAATCACTAGTATTCGCCCGCGTATCCGACCGCGTGAAATTAAAATAAAACAAAAGCGAGTAGTCTATGTTTTCATCCAGACTATCCTCTACAAGTATGCCAAATTTCATTGAGATCCGTTCAGCAGTTTAGGCTACAAACTCTAACAAACATCCTTCTACACTTTCGCATTTATGTTGGAATGAATGCGTTTATTAAAATAACATTTTGGGTTTGTTATACATCACTAGTTGAACTTTGTCCTTCCCCACTAACTGTCCCATTCATGAGAATATGTATGTGCAACTATATTATCAGCGCTTGCGCAACCAAATAAGTCAAAGTAAAATAAACCTTATTCCCCACTGTTAAAGTTTATTTTACAACAAAGAATTAAATGTCATTGGAAAATGAACTGTACGTAATTTATGTAAGATTTATCTTTGCTTGAACATTTATTTATGGTCAATCGTGTCTTGTGTTCACGGATATTGGATAACTGAAACATGTACGTGTTTTATAAACCAATTCCATAACTGGTGACCTACGGCCCGATACTGAAACGAATTTTAAATAATTCTTCTCGTAAGTGCCAAAACTATCTAATAAACGCCAGAATTATATTGTAACCAGATTTCACCTCCGTGCGGAAGTGAAAAAAACAAATGAAAATAGCCTATGTATTCTTCCAGACTATCCTCTACATTTATGCCAAATTTTATCAAAATCCATTCAGCCGTTTAGACTACAAACTCTAACAAACATCGATTCATCTAAACTTTCGCATTGATAATATTAGTATGAAGTAGTATTGGCGTGGCCGTATCATTTAAGATGATGTTAACATTTCGTTTCAGTATTCAGCCGTTAGTCTACTTAAAAAATACATACAAACTACAAAATTATTACACTGTATATTTTTTAAACTTAGCATTACAAACACATATCTTATAGAAAAAAATGTTAAAAAATCTTAAGAATAAATTACAAAAAATAAATGCATATCGCAAATGGCAGTGTATCTATGGGTCACATTAAATTTCCCCTCAGTGTCACTTTAGAACTCGCGCACACATTAGACTATAGCAAACTGTTTAGTCTCGCTTTGATTCATATGAGCTTATGTGGAAGGGACTTCTCGACTTTTAGTTGTGCAAATAAATAGTTAAATTTACTGCGAAACAATTGACAATCGCACAATGCGATAGTTTAGTCAAACGTGTGCGTCCGCTCCTAGGAGTGACACAATCACTCTTAAGGATACCTTTCATCCATCCTTCTGACCTTGTTATAGGACCCTCCTCACTCAGGCCGGGGTTGCGGACGTAAGCGAAAGCGTACCCGTGACCCCGGCTTAAGGCGTTGGAGGAACCGAGGTGTTTTGCCCCCCATTATGGGGGGCAGAGTCCTACAAAGGGCCTCCTCACTAGAACTAATCATCTGGCAAAATGAGTCTTGGGTACGAACCCTATTGACTGTTGTCAACCACATCCTAGCTAAAGCATCAAGCTTTAAACTCTACAAATAATAATTCACATGAAAAAAATCAAAATACAAAATTCACTTCGTTCCAATAAAATCCATGATTTCAACAAGTCATTGATATCTAATTCTTTACTAGAAGTGTCTGTATAACATCTACAGGTAATCCTTTCGTCTCTGGTAAGAAGAAGTAACTAAAAACCGCAGACGCGAAGCAGACGATAGCAAAAACGTAGAAGACCGGCCCTAAGCCTATAGCAGCGACCAAAGGTGTGAAGATGTACAGAATTACAAAGTTGCATATCCACGCCCATTCCATCGAGAGCATTGATACAAGACTTTTAATCTGAAAAGAAAGAATAATAAAACAATGAGAAAGAAGTCAAGTAAACTAAATCTAAAGATAAATTGAGTATAAGCAAAATAAAAAATGTAACTAGGCTAATATTAAGTATAAAATATATAAATTTGTTCAAAAAAAATCTCGGACAAGGCAAGCCAAAATAATAGTAAATGTAAATAAAGATGATTGAAATATTATTAATAATTGTAATGTTTAGATGTCATAAGTTAAAAACTACAAACGTAAGAAAATTTTGATAAAGATAAAAAAGAACTCAGATTCAGTGTCCGAGGAAAGCAAGCGGACGGCGTATTGTCATCCAATTAAAAAAAACTAAACCAGCAACTGATTACGAATATTGCTTTCTACAGGTAAAATACCACGAAGGAGATAGAAGTAAAGTAATTCTATTCCGAAAAAAAAAAGGAATAAAAGTTAAGAACAAGAATTCTTGGAAAGGTGTAAATGAAAAGGTAAAATTCAACATCTTCTCTTAACATAGACCTTTCGCTTTCCACAGTTAAAAATCACTCGTAAAAAACTAAAAGGAATTATTACTTACTTCGGGTAAGAAGACTTCAGCACTAAACACATAAGGAACAGTACCAGCGCCGATATTATAAGCAATGCAGAAGATGTATGCGAAGACGCCAGTAAGCCAGTGAGGACCCCAGTGCAGATGGATCTGAGTGCCTAAACCAACGCAGCATACGCCAGCGATGAACGATGAGTACATCATTAGAGGCTGGAAGAAGAAATAAGAGATTTTTAAGTATATAACATAACTATATGAAGTCCTGCTAATACCCTAAAAATATAACTAAAACATTATAGATTATAAAACCTTTCACGTCAGCCCCATGAGTTGCACAAGTCCAGGGAGATAAAAGCATTTTTATGGCGTTCAATCAGAATCAACAATTATAATCGCTATATTTAGTTAAATATTTCTACAAAAAACCATTGTCAAACAAGAATACAATCTCTAACCAATCCGCAAAGAGAGTGAGCAAAAATAAAGCGATTAAATTCAGTGAGAAAAGATGGAAATTTACACCATTTCCCATTTGTATGCGATAAGAGTTCAAACGAGCAGATCGCTTAATACTAATCTATCCGACGCCCATAGACATGCACCATAAAGACCCCTGGTAATATTATAAGTAAAATTCTTACCCGTCTTCCTGCAATATCCATCAAATACGCAGCAGCACATCCTGCGGCCACAAACACTATAGCCAAGATAACACAAGCGAGTGTTGTTGGCATATTCGGTAGTGCCTCTTCAAAGACTGGGTCAGCATACACTTGTACCCCTACTAAACCTTGGAACATCGTCGCTGAGTACAATATTAAAGCCACGAACAACGCACGACGGGTAGAACGAGATTTTTCTAGAAAAAAAAAATCCAACTGATTATAGTTTGTCTAAATAAGGTAGTTTGATAAATGACGCATATGAAGTATCGAATTCAATTTGTATGAAGACAATTTCGTACTTAATAGACAGGTATCGTAGTGACGAAACAAACACGCAGCGAACAATTATGAACTGTCGATGCTCGGTTTAAATAATTATCGAACTCAACTAAAATTATTATTTTCTTAACAACTAATTTAGAGGACAATTCTAGTATTGATAATAGTGTAGAGAATTTAGCGATGACCGAAATAATAGCGAAATCCAATTCGATTATGTACGGCTGTAGTAGTAATAAACATTTATTTACTCTCATTATTTTGTAATAGTTATGCAGGTCATTATTAATTTGAGAAAACAGTATTTTTTTAATTCATAAATTATAAATATGAATCTATCGATTCCAACTTCACGAATAAACATCGAAAATCGATAAGATTCATTGCTGATTTTACAAAACCCATCGCTACTAAATTTCAAATAAATCGTAAAACTAATCTATCTTATTTAGACAGACTATAGAGTTTTTACTAAACTAAACAGTTATCATACAGAAGTATACACAATGCAAACTTTAATGTCATTAATATTTAAGGATACCCCTAAGTTAACAAATGCGTTCATTTTTATTGTGGTATAATCTCTTTTAATAATGTTACATTCTATTGAAATGTATCGCAAATCTCAATGTAAATCATTTACAAAAGATAAACTTTATTACATTATTTTTTCATGAAGTTGGAATTCCCATAAGCGGTTTACAACATCGTTTGTTTACTCATGTATCTTTTATGTGACACTTTTTGCAGCGGTTAAAGACTATATAACTTCAAAGATACAAAAGGTAACTGACCTTTTCTATCTTATTATGAGCCGTTACATATCTTTGGAACTATCGCACAACTGTTGTGCGAATGACGGTTGTACCGCAGATAATACAACTGTTTAGTTGCACGATTAAAAGTCGAGTAGTGTTCGCACCTCCATATAAGTTAATAGGAATCAAAGCGCGACTAAACAGTTGTGCAATAGTTTTATTCCAGGTGTACGCTCGCTCTTAATATGCCAAATAATCTACTTACTAAGAAACTGCCATTTCGATATCTTTTCCTTCTTTTTCGTGTACGGATTTAAACTTTCTTCTTCTGGAGTAACTGCAATAAATATTTAATTTTAACAACATAATTGAGATTTTTTTTCGCGTGATTCTATAGTGTGTCTAAATAATTTAGATTAGTTTGACAATTAATTTCAAATGTAGTAGGGATTGGTTGTGTAAAATCAGTCATGAATCTTATCGATATTCGATTTTTATTCTTATAGAATTTGGAATCGATAGAATTATAGTTAAAACTTATGAATTTAAAAACAAAACAATGTTTTCTCAAATTAATAATGACCATAACAAATAATGAGAGTAAATAAATGTTAATTACTACTACAGCCGTACGTAATCGAATTGGATTTCGCTATTATTTCTGTCATCGCTAAATTCTCTACACTATAATCAATACTAGAATTGTCCTATAAATTAGGTAATAAGAACTTGATAATTTTAGTTCAGGTTGATAATTATTTAAACCGAATATCGATAGTTCAAAATTGTTCGCTAAGCGTGTTTGTTTCGTCACTACGATACCTATCTATTAAGTACGGTATTTACCTCATACAAATTTAATTCGATACTTCATATGCGTCATTTATAAAACTAATCTATCTTATTTAGACAAACTATAATTTATGGCTTATTTTTTTTCTTAAATTTGCAACATTATTAGTGGCCAGTATAACCTTATTAACAAAACTTTGTACCAAAGAGGTCTAATTCACACCTGTACTTACTTTCAATGTCCGCACAGAGAACTCTTTTTATTGCATTTATCTCTTGTGTTATCGCTTTGGAATCTTTTTCTACTCTTCTAAAGAATGCAACGGCTTTTATAGCATCCTGTCAAACAAGATCTATATCAATTTTTGAATTATGCGCTTTTATAAATAAATGTTAGAGGTTCAGAGCTTAAGCAAATGACTTGTGATATGTAGGTGCAGGGTTCGAATCCATTTCATTATGTACATTAACACGGAGTTCTTAAGATGAAAGCAAACGTCGTGATGTACATATCTGCGAAGAATTTCAAAGATATTTGTAAAGTCTACCCGCACTGGGTTGGCATGGCACTATGGCCTTATCACCCCTAAACCCAGAAGCCCCTTAATGAGAAACTTTGTACTGACAACAAACCGTAATCTTACCTCTTCATTATTCTGTTTCATTAAATGCAACGGCGATTCCTTCAGCGGCCACAGCATTAGTATACCAAGCACAGACATCGATAGACAGACGTACGTCATCGTCTGATACTCCAAGCATCCTCCTAATAGATACGATACCAAGATACCAAGGCCATACAATATCATGGAAACTGACGACATCATTCCCCGGACAGATTCCTGACAGAACTCACTAACGTAGACAGGAGCTAGCAGTAATATGCAGCCACCAAACCCAGATATAAACATAGCACCGAGAATCGCTTCAACTCTTACACTAATTGACACTATGAGCCATGAGATCTGAAAAAAAAGGTTTAATGTAATCTAACTAATATTATAAATGCAAAAGTTTAGATGGATGGATGTTTGTTAGAGTTCGTAGCCTTAACGGCTGAACGGATTTCGATGAAATTTGGTACAGATGTATAGGATAACCTGGAAGAACACATAGGCTACTCACTTTTGTTTTGTAATTCTGCGAGGACGGAGTCGCCGGCGAAAGCTAGTTCTAAACTAAATCAAAAATCTTTTGTCCAAAACAAAAGAAGTTGGATTAATATTATTAAATTAAATAAGAATAATTTTTAATTACTAGCTTATTTGTATTAAAATTTTATCTTTTAATTTTCTTATTTATTTTATGATAATCAACAGTCGTAATTCGTAATCACAGGTTTTGTTTTATTTTTTGACTAGCTGTTGCCTGCGACTTCGTCCACGCAATATTAAGATAAAAAATAGCCTATAATGTGCCCGTCTACTACCCTTCAAAGTCCAGTGGAAATCGGCACAGCTGTTTCGGAGATTGTTAGTTACAAACGCGGCTTGCAAGACAAACAGACAAGAATGTTTAAACGCGATTCGTTATCAGCAACGCAAATATGTCATCTTCCCGAAATCTGGATTTTTTTCATATTACAAACAGACACTGCAATTTTATTATATGTAATAGATTAAATCGCTTTATGATCACGTTTATTTTGCGTAGTTTCCTTAAATACGATACAAAGTTTTCGTTCCACGTATTAATATGACTAACGTAGATTTTTTTAGAAATTTTATAAATTATAATAACAATTTAAGAGATATTTCGGGCACAAAAAAATATGTAGAGATTAAAATGTTTGACGTCCATGCAAAATTTATTTCGAAATACCCTCTTTAAAATTTCATTCCAACTTATGCAAAAAGAATTCAAAAATGTCACAAATTATCACACTCATCTTACTAATATTATAAATGTAAAAATTTAGATAGATGGATGGATGGATGGATCGATTCGATCGATTTCGATGAAATTTCGCATAGAAGATAGTCCGGAAGAAGACATAATTCTATTATATATAGGCTATTCAGTTTTCTTTTTTTCAATTCCACGCGGACGGAGTCGCGGGCGAAAGCTAGTGTTTAATATAATAATAAGAGGAGGTGCACATATGACTAAACTATCGCACAACTGTTGTGCTGCTTCAACCGTTTAGTTGTACAACTAAAAATCACAACAATTGTGCGATAGTTTAGCGCGTCCTCTTTATATCAATGTAACTTACCACTTGTGGCAAAGAGAATAAAATACAGCAGTTCTTTCGGCCAATTTTATCCAGAAGATATCCCGAAAATGGCGTAACAAATATAGCACTCATTGAAGAGAAACTTCCAAATAACGCTATTTCATTGTCGTCCATTGGTCGATTCAAGGTAGTATTGGCAGATAAAAATATTTTAATAGTTGATGAGGGCCAGGCGTACATCAACGACATTGTTAAACAAGAATAACAAACTGAAATAGAGAAACAAATATATGTTACTGTTCGCGACTTCGCCTGCGAGAAATTAAAAAATCAAACAAAAATATGGGACCCACCTGCAAGCATTACCTTTCGGATAAAAAAGAATTATCAAAATTGGTCCACTAGCGACGGAGTTATGCCGTAACACACATAAAAAAACATATCGACGAATTGAGTACCTCCTTCTTTTGGGAAGTCGGTCAAAAAGTAATAAAATATGTCTATGTTACTCACTGGTAACGCTTCTTAATGGTGAAAGAATTTTTGTAATCGGCCAAGTAGTTTTTGAGTTATTTCAATACATGCAAAAAGTACAAATCTTTCCCCTTTATAATAGTATTGAAAACAGAAAATATTGTAACTACAATTTTATTTGATAGTCTGTGCAACAGTCGGTTATAAAAATTAAAATGGGATTTTAGTCTTTATTTTGATGAGTTATAAATACTTGATTTTAATTTTAGTATGTTTGTAACTAATAAACTCAAAAACTACATGAACTATTACAAATATTCTTTTGTCGTCAGAATACTACATTATCGTTAAGTAACATAGGCTAGAAATCTAGAATTAATTTCTTTCATTCCGCTCTTATAAAAGTGGCTGGTGAAGCCTAGTACAAAGTTTTTTGATTTATCTATGTCTATACTAATATAAAAAAAAATTGTATTTTTAACTCAAAAATTTCTAAAACCGATTTCAAAAATTCTCTTACCATTAAAAACTTACGTTATCAGTGAGTAACACAGGCTATATTTTTACTCAATTGCACGCAGACGAAGTCACAAGCAACAGTTAGTTCGCAATAAAGTAATCGTGACTTAATAAAAATAATTTTAATTTATTTTACTTAAATTAACTCACCGATAAAAGTACATCCTGCTTGAAAAAGTATAGACATCCTCACTCACGTTTCACTTTCAAAGAATAGACACTAATTAATACGAAATAAAACTAAACCACAGATTTATTACAGAGATATCAACATAAATAAATACAGAGTGATTTAAACAACTTCAGACGGATTAAATAAATAAATAATTTAATCCGCTCGCGACATTGAAAATTCTAAAACTTATTTCATTGCGTTACAAAGAATAAAATATAACAATGGCATAGAATCTTGCCTATTTACCGTTTTATTTCGCATATTATATAATTATAAACGGTAAATGTTTACAAATGGTTTGTGTTGTTACAACCAATGCTTATTTTATGTATTTTTGTTAAAAAAAACAATCAAACTGTTGTTTTTTTTTACAAAAACTAGGTGCTATTTCTAAAATAATTCAACCAGTATAACGTAGTTGCTGTTTTTAATTAATTTTAGCCATCGTAACTATTATTTATTTGTCCGAGCAAACCTGAGACAGAATGCTAGTTCATTAATAAGTACAAAATTACTAATACTAATAAGTGAAAATACTGCCGTTAGCCCTTGCAGGAACGCTGTTTTAAGCTCATTAGCGTTTTTATAACGCTCTTGCTCATACAAATGCTTTAAAATTACTCGTGTTTCGTTTGCTTTTTTCTGCGACTTGTAACTTGCTTTTTATGATATCTCCTAAACTATTAATCGGAATTATATAGTTTCAAGGGCATTTATAATCTACATTAAATTCTCTTGATGATGGACACATTTATTTGGATAAGGATTCATACTGATCACGAGTAATAGCGTTGAAAGTGGGGTGTAGATTTCGAGCGATATTTTAATGAAAGAAGTGGTTATTGTGCGACAACCTTAATAGATAGATATATGCTATTGCGGACTTTTATTTAGCAAATTTAATGGGCTACAATTCTTCGATACATCATTTTTATGTAAGTCTTAAAGTTTAGGCTAAGTAAGCAAAGAAAGCAAAAAAGACCCGAAATTTCGTCGCGCGATTTTGAGCTAAACTATTTAACTACGTCGTAGTCTTTGACTCCAAAAATCAAACAAAAAAATGGGACCCACCTGCAAGCATTACCTTTCGGATAAAAAAGAATTATCAAAATCGGTCCACTAGCGGCGGAGTTATGCCGTAACACACATAAAAAAAATAAAAAAAACATACAGACGAATTGAGTACCTCCTTCTTTTTGGAAGTCGGTAAAAAATACATTTATTAAATTTTGAGGCTTATTTAACACGCGTTATAAAATCGTCCGTGAGAATAATGACTTATGCTTATAATAAATCAATTACTGTCGCTGTTTTTCAATAAAAATGAAAAGACAAGAATATTCTTACGACAGAATGTATTCAGCGGCTTTTGTTTTTATTCTGCATAACAATTATCACTTGATTTGTCTATGGCTTATTGTCTATTTACATCTGTTAAATGTGGATTTCCACGGTATGTTACTCCGCGATCGGCCGATACATTACATATTTGCACGGTGACTTTACCGTGAAAATCAACGGGAAAAGACGTCGCTATCCGATGGTCTAGAGAGGCGTGTACCATTCATTTTGACTTATTCCAAGTAGTTTTTATATCTGTTATTAGCTTTCACCTGCGACTTCCTCTCCGAATTAAAATAAAACCTAAAATATGTAGCCTATGTGTTCTTCCAGACTATGCTCTGCATCTACGCTAAATTTCATCCAGATCTATTTAGCCGTTTAGGCTACAAACTCTAAAAAAACATCCATCCATCTAATTTCGCATTTATAATATTAGTAAGATAATATGCCCATGCCTATTGACGTCTGAGTTATTTACGGCATGTTTTTTTACACGTATTGTTTATTATTACTATAGATTTCACACATATTAGAAGACATATTGCAATTATGTGTCATACTTAAAAAGGTTTAGAAAACACAAAACAAATTTTATTTCATTATTTATTAAATGTCAGCATGAATTTCGTCCTTTCTTCGGTGCGAACAAAGTCTGTATCGCATCGACTGGTAGACCCATCGTCTCTGGTAGAAAGAAGAAGCAGAAGAGAGCAGAAGCAAAGCAGAATGCAGCAAATATGTAGAAGACAGGACCTAAGCCGATGGCTAGTACTAAAGGATTGAAGATGAAGAGTATCACGAAGTTTGACGCCCACGCTGTTTGTGCGCACGCCATCGATGCTAAACTCTTTATCTGAAAAACAAAAAACTATATATAATTTTTGTATGTTTGTTACCTATATCATACAACACTTGTTCAATGGGCAATCATAAACCCATTAAAATAGTCAAAACAATATAGTTAATGATATTTTTTAGTGTATTCTGAAAACCCCAAAGATTATGGCACCGAAATCTGCTAGTCAAAAAAATACACAAAACCTTCTGCGCTGTGATAAATTCGACTTTTTTTTCATTTTAAATCAGTTCGCGTTTATCTAACCTCAGGTAAAAATACTTCAGCTGAGACCACGTAAGGCACAGTCCCAGCGCCGAAGGTAAACGTGATGCAGAAGAGGTACATGAAGACGCCAGTAAGCCAGTGCGCTCCCCACTGCAACTGGATTTGGCTGCCCAGCGCCAAACAACATACTCCCGCTAAGAGAGACGCGTAGATCATCACTGGCTGGATACAAAAAATCGAAAATAAGCCTTAACAAAAAAAGAAAAAAATCATCGCATGTCAATAGAAAATGCAGGAAAAAAGATAAATGTAAATTTCTGATTGCTATCATAAAGTATTAAAAAAAAACTAAAAAACTGTAGACGACTTCACATTTTTCAAATTGTGAACCTTCGTCATATGACGTATACTATCAAATCCAAAAAAACTTGAGCAAAGACAGTAAATATATATATTTAAAAAAGTAAAATAAACCTTCGAGATCAAAAAACTACTGAAACAATTTCGTCTGTAAAAACACCCTCACCCGTCTCCCAACAACATCAATCAAGTACGCAGCAACACAACCAGCGAGCACAGCTATAATTGCGAGCAGCACACTGGAGACAGTTGGGGAGATGTTCGGGAGAGCCTCCGCGAAGAGAGGCTCTGCATACACCTGCACCACCACCAGACCTTGGAAGACTGCTGTGAGGTACAGCGTTAAAGACACCAGCAACGCACGACGAGATGAACGTGACTTCTCTGTAAGGAAAACCTAGCTAAGTCTATTGGATTATCTTTCAACTCTTGCTCTCGGCACAAAAAAAATGTAGCCCATATTATTATAACGTAGCTTTTTAATGGTGAAAGAATTTTAGAAATCGGCTCAATAGTTTTTGAGTTATTGCATTGCACACAAATACAAACCTTTCCTCTTTATATTAGTATAGATATGGTATTATTTGAAGAAGTTTTTATATATTTTATGCATTATTTTTATTTTTTAGAAGGGCAGTTGATTTTATCTTTCTGGGGATGACTATAGAGGTGTCGAATTACTTCTGAGAATCGTGGGCTTGAGGCTCTTTTAATGGTTCTTTAAAAATTCCGGATAATAAAAAGATTTTTTTATTTTATCGCCTGCGGCCATTTGAACTTTGACTTTATCCCGTATTCGTTTCGACTTCCCAAAAGAAGGAGGTACTCAATTCGTCTGTATGTTTTTTTTTATTTTTTTTATATTTGAATTGTTTTGTCGCTTGGTTGTTTTAAATAGTTTTTAGTCACATTATGAATTATACTGAAAAAATACGTTACAAATCTTTTTTCAAGTCTTAATAATGTCTTTTAAAGTGTAATTTTACATTATATTAATTATAATTTATGTATATTATGTTAAAACTCACTAATAAATCTCCATTTGGACATTTTTTCAACTGTTTTCAATTCAGGTTTTAATTTTTCTTCCTCCGGTGTCAAATCTGCAAAAAAATTACATTTTAATTTTACTAATGTTATATAGAGTTTGTAGCCTAAACTGCTGAACAGATCTCGATGATATTTGGCATAGATGTAGAGGAGAGTCTGGAAGAACACATAGGCTACTTACTTTTGTTTTTTATAATTCCACGCGGACGGAGTCGCGGGTGAAAGCTAGTGTTCTAAAATTATAACGCACTCTAAACAAGATTTTAATTTTATTAATAAACGGATTTATTTAACAAAGATTTACTGTGACGTAAAAAATTAAATACATAAGGTAATTTAAAAGATAATTTTTATTACATTTTAATGAAAAATATTATAAAAATAATCTTTATAATGTTTACTAATTATACTACGTTTATCTTTATATCACGTGAAACCAAAACTATGTTTTTTTATATTTACTTTTTGTTATGTAAATCGTTTCTTATCTAATTAATTAAAAATAACACACAATCCCAAGAGCCCTTTTATAGTTTTTTGCTCGTCTAAGAAAACTTATAAAAGGGCTAATTCATCACCAGCTCACTACACGTACCCACCGAGGGGCTAGGAGCCTGCTCTAATAAGGGGTGACTAGGCCATAGTCAACCACGCTGGCCCACTGCGGGTTGGTTGACTTCACACATAACTTTGAATTTCTTCGCCGATATGTGCAGGTTGCATCACGATGTTTTCCTTCACCGTAAGAACGTCAGCTAAATTATGTACATATGAAAATTCGATAAATCGAAAATCACATTGGTACATGGCGGGATTCGAACCCAAGACCTGTAGATTACAAGTCAAGTGTTTAAACCACTAAGCCACCGACACGCTCAGAAAGGGCTAATTACTTTTTAGTAATTATTAAAAATAATTATCTGTTCCATTGTGACTACACCTGATTTCAAAACGCTAAACCATAGACAAACTACGATTTACGCTAAAACTCATTAATACAGAAATATTTATACCATCTCTTTACATTATCTTCAATTACAAAATAACACCTTCAATTTAATTTATTAAGGGCCTGTGCCACCAAATTGTAAATTATCTAATAACAATCCAACGTGTAAAATATTTGATGGAAATATCGGATTTTGTTCCCTTATCTGACAGTGACGTCATTTTTAAGCTATCTAAGCCTCTATCAGCCAGTGGTGGAACAGGCCCTTAAGTTATCAATTTATTTTATTCTTCTATATAAAAATTTAAAACTATATTTTTAAAACAAATGACACGTAAATATAAGTGTAACTATTAACATATTTGTTGCCGTCTAACGATCGTTTGTTTAATCTTAAGAGCAGGACTCTCGCGATACAGGCTGCGCCTAGTGCGAGGGTACTGGTCAATATAAAAAAAAATCTACTGTATCCATAAACTGTATTTTACTACTCCGTGTATACATGATTGTTGGATTTAAATAAACCATTTTTTCATTTTCATTTTTCAATTAAAAATGTCAATTGATAACTAGCCATTTCTAACTAGGGACGAGTTTCTTGGTGTTTTGTCTGAAAGTGTGTTTGACCAATGACATGAATAAATATTTTACTTACCATCAAGTTCCGGATCGAGAGCCCTTTTCATGTTATTTATCTCTTGAGTTACTTCTTTGGAGGTTTCCTTCACTCTTCTATAAAATGCAACAGCTTTCGCTGCGTCCTGAAATTTTAAAAGTCTTAACACTGGTACATTTATTGTTATCTGGATAACGGATGACATTGTTTTTAAACAAATGTTTCGATTGTGAAAACTCTTAATCAATAGATTTATTATTCCACAACCTAATATAGCAAAATATTTGTTCATTCACATTACTAGAAAATACAATATATTTGTCCTTGATAAGTTAATAGTTTTCCAATAAATTAATGAAATTACTTCACAAATATCCTTCCATCTGACAATGCGGTATTTACACGTTTACGACATATGACGTCACCGTAGCCGTCATTTTCAATTTTTTTCGAATGGAGAAGTGTACATTTATGTATTGGGCGTCGCCAAGGGAAAGTTGGATGTGGAAACTACCCCCTACCGTCCTCAAAGACTACTTGATAGTTTTTTCCATTGGAAAGTTCATAAAAAAACCCTTCGTCTCCTAGAAGTGGCTTAGATCATTGTCTGGCGACGCCCTTAATGTATCATATGAAAAAAAATCTTTACCTCTTCCATTCCCTTCTTCATGAGATGTATCGGAGTCTCCCAAAGCGGCCAGAGTGCTAAGACTCCGACAACAGCCAATAAAAGACATACATAATTCATCGTATTATAATCCAGGCAGCCTCCTAACAAATACGACAGAAGTAAACCTAGGCCATAGAATATCATCGCTCCTGACGTCATCATTCCCCGAATAGACTCCTGACAGATCTCACTGACGTACACGGGGACTATCAGTAACGCACATCCACCGATACCTGACAGAAACATGGCTGCCAATATTAATTCTACACTCGAACTTATTGTCACAATACTCCATGAAATCTGGAAAATAAAACTTGGTCAATATCGATGTTCTATGTTTTTTAATTTATTTATTTATGGATAACTTACAGCTAACTTACAATAATAAACAACTGAAGATTAATTATAAGTTATCGTAGTACTAAATCATTTATTTTTACTTCTAAGGGTGATAAGGGACATGGGGGCATCACCCCCCCCCCTGTGAG
>NW_013525336.1:1560981-1566863 GCF_000836215.1 Papilio polytes | reverse complement strand
GTGAGCTGGTTGGCCAAGAGCTTGCCAAATATATTTACATATTTTGTCAAGTTCTTGACTTGACCACGACTATGTGATCCCACCCCCTGACGGCAAAGCTAGATCCGCCCTTGTGTTCAATTTTATGTAATTTTTATGAAGGAAAATAATGCTTTTACTATTTTTTGGTTTACTTTGTTTTTTGATGGGAACATAAACCAGAAAGTGTTAAGAAAGAATGTGGATGTCTACAAAGGAAGAGGAAGACAGAAAAAAGTATGGATGGATTGTGTGAAAGAGGATATGCTTAAGAAAGGAGTGAATTCAGATACGACGACTGATAGAGATGTATGGAAGAGCAATACTGTGCCGACCCTCCTAAGAGAAAGTTGATGATGATATGCATTAAGTTTGAAACAGAATTTATAGGACAAACGATACACAAAACTTGAATACTTCGACGAAAGTTCTACAAATTTCTAACCGTTTCAGAGTTGTGTGCACCAACTAAAATCACATGAAATCTCTTTCGTAGAACAAATGAACTTTACTCACCACTTGCGGAAGAGAGAACAGAATACAGCTGTATTTTCTACCGAACGTATCAAGTAGGAATCCAGATAGAGGTGTGCCAATCAGTGCACCAATAGAGGAAAGGCTACCAAATAACGCCAGTTCCGTTTCACTCATCGGTCGGTTGAGGGTGGTGTTGTTTGATGAAAATAACTTCAAAGTACATGACGGCCAGGCATACATTAACCCCATACTTAAACACATGTAGCATACTGAAAATAAACATATGAACTAGGATAATCTTGACTTGAACAATCGATATGTTGCGCTTTGACATAAGTGGGTATTTTGGTATACTGTGACGTAGTTGGAAATTTCACAAAGCACTACCCTCAAGCTTATAATAGACTAGACCTAAAGTATACTAGACTGACTGTTGCTTGCGACTTCGTCTTCGTGAAATAATAGTAAAAAACCTATGTTGCTTACTGATAACGTAGCTTTTAATGGTGAAAGAATTTTTGAAATTAGCCCAGTAGTTTTTGTGTTCTTTCGATACATACAAAAATACAAATATTTCCTCTTTATAACATTAGTATAGATATAAGTGAAAAGTGGCTTTTATGATACAAAAATATATCTCTATATACTTAAAAATCTTTTAGTGCGCTTTAAAAGCGTACAGCAGTGCTTTTTAAACCAGATATAAAAGCTTTTTTATCGCGTATTGAGACATTTTGAGCTTTACGCGAATGAAACAGGATTTCAAATCGTTCGTATGGGAATGAGCGTAAAAAAGCGGCCGTGCGAATGAGGGTTAAGGGGGTAGTTTGAACATTCAACGGCTGACGACAGCAGTTTGTATCGGTTCTAATGGCTTAAAAGTAAACAGCTGTTCTCTTTTCTTCTTCTGATGCGGCGGCCAAAATGCGCCCCCAATGATATTTCCGGCAGTGCGTGGCAGGTCATTCTAGACCCACCAGCACTAGGATAGATTAAATTACTTTGTGGAATCATAAAGTATACATTTTATGTAATGTGAACTGAAATTATAGTTTCGCACTAACAAGAGGGGCAGAGTTTTCTCCAAACCATCTTAAGTACCGCGGCAGGCCGATATCGGCCTGATACACAGTGAGTGTGTTAGGGTCTACATCATATGATTGTAAAATGCTAGTAGAAAACAATCTAAATTAATACTTATAGTATTGGTCGATTTCAGTTTGAGGCTTTATAATAAACTCACCCACAATACTACATCCTATCTGACTTAGTACGGACATTATGGACAATCCTCACTCCTCACAACACACTGACTAAACTGAATCAAGTTACGACTCCTGGTATATCTATCCGCTGATATGGGAACAACAAATACTCGACAAACAAAAGATTATTACGACGAAACTTTAGTGCGTTGGTTTATTTTGTTTAGTGGATTACTTTTAATGCGTCGACTAACAACTTTTTTAGGGTTCCTACACACTTTTAGGCACACTTTTTGAATTGGCTACCGTGTAGATGGACTTTCGGGTTTTTCTTCAGTGCATTATAATAAATAACGGTGGGTTTCCACGTCAGAATATTTTTAATTATTGAATGTGTAGAGTAAATATTAAAAAAAAATGTTGAAAAAGGCTCTAATCGTGCTATCTACTTCATTAAATTTAATTTAATCCTGAAAGTAGACTTTTTATTATGATTCAAATGTCAGATGTAATATCGTGTTAATTTTGCCCACATTTTTTCTTAAAAGCGTCTAAGTATAATAATAATACTTCCAATCATACTAGGAAATACAACTTTATTTAGCTTTAATACAAAAGCAACTACTCCTTGTGTATTTAAGGCTTTTACGGATTATCAAAAAAATCTTGTTGAACCTATTTTATCAAAGCTGATAAGAATTTAGACAAGCGCTGACGTCTAAACGGTTGTTATAATAATTGACGTAAAAACCACAATTTTACAACACAACAGATTGTGCGAAACAAACTAATTTACTTTTAAAATACTTTGTGACGACACGAACGAGACACTATCCAGGTGACTGAAATGAAAACATGTAGTTAAGTGCATTAAGTGTAACCATTTTGAACATAATAACTATCCACTTAAGTTGTAGGGATAAGCAGAGTTTAAAGAATAGATTTCTACATTGTGCGAAAACAGGAAATCTCTACTATTGTCTGTATTTTACATTTAAAAGTATAGTTTGTATTTTAAACATTTAAAAATTACACTTAACATAAAGTACGTAAAAGTATTTAATGAAACTCCTAATATATCAAAGTTAAAATAAATTAAACAATGTAAATAAGTTTCAATATGTCTTTTAGGGTAGAAACTAAAATCTTGAAACGGAACGCTTAAATGTCAACCTGACATTTGACATTTTGACGGTGAGTCATTTAAGGTTGTTTATTTTTTTTTAATAGTTTTGTCCACAACTTGTCAAGACTTTAATCATTTTCTCAATAAAGTAAAATGATAATTCATTCAGTTTTAATTTCACGGTGCATGTATTCATTGCATCAAGTACAGTTGTATACAAAATAATTCATATAATTTGTGCAGTGCGAAATTCCATTCTACTACCGTCCATCGACAGGACATCGTGACATCATAAGTCCAAGTTTATTTGTGATTAAGAAAAATGGATATATCAACTTTCGTATTCTTCGATATAGAAACAACAGGTTTGCCCCAAGAGGAGAGAAACCAAACTAAAATCATTGAATTAACTTTCTTAGCGGTTTCAGCGAAAGACATCGAGCTAACGCCGGTAGGTGAAATACCATTGGTAAATAAGCTATCATTGTTTTTTAACCCTGAAAGATATATAAGCATAGGAGCAGCAAATATGACTGGATTATCAGAGACATTGTTAGCAAAACAGCCACTATTTAAAGAAAGAGTTCAAACTCTCAATTCTTTTTTAGAAGAATTACTTAAACCTGTATGTTTAGTTGCTCATAATGGTAACCGGTTTGATTTTAAAATCCTTACCGCAGAATATAAAGATGCAAACGCCAAATTCCCTCAAGACCTTCTCTGTGTTGATTCCATTACTGGATTTAGAGAGTTGGATAAAAAAAATAAAACCATAAACAATTATAGAGAAAAAAATAAACCTCTTAGTGTCAGTTCACCAAAGAGGACATATGAAAGTATTATAACCGATGATGAAGATGAATGGCCAGAATTAAATATCAGTTATGAAGAATGGAGGGAAATTGATGAAATGTCACTGTCAATGGCCAGTATGTCATGTGAAGAGGATGAGATCACATCTGGTGGAAAAGGCAAAAGCAACAAGGGGCATACAGCCAAAGAAAAAATAAGTTATACTTTATCAAATTTGTATAGAAGATTATTACAAAAAGAACCTATAAATACACATAGGGCAGAAGTTGATTGTATTTTATTATTGGAATGTGTAATTGCTACAAAAAGTAATTTTTTGCCCTGGGCTAATAAAAATGCTAAATTATTAAGTAGTGTTAAACCTTTACATAGATATTGATATTCTATTGTTTATATTTTATAAGAAATTTTTGTTGACTTTAAATAAAAAATATTTGACTGTTTTATAGAAACTGTTTTTAAAAAAAATATATAGATAAGAAACTACTAGTGATTGCCTAATGCTGGATTGGGGCTTCGATTTTATTTTTTCGTGTTTTTATAAGAAAAAATCTATATTGTTTGTATTTAATATGATTATTTTATATTAAGAATTATTTTTAGATCTTTAAGAAGTGATTTATCATGTGATAGTGGTTTTTTTTTTTCAAATGATTGAAATTAAGATTTTTCTGTGTTTGTTATCTCTTCTTTTTAACCAGACTGGAAGAGGTAACAACTTTTTTTAAGAATATTAGACGAAGAAAACTCATGATTGTAAGATAATGAGACACATATTGTAAAACGGTAAAAAATAATGCTTGTACCTTTTTTTAATTTTATTATTATTTTTTTATTAAAATTTAATATGTTCTAATAAAGATAATATTTGACATTTATTTTCATAGGAAATATATATATTTTTTAATTGTGTAAAATCTTGTACATCACATTGTTATATGTTTATTTTAAGCAAATTTCTTAAGCTACATTTTTTATTGATTATTTTCAGAATGGAAGAATTTTGTTTACTAAGTAACATTTATTGTTATTTATTACTTTTCTTCTATAAATGACTACTGTAATTATTAGCATGTTATTACAAATATAAAAAAGAATTATACATCTGTTTTTTTTAAAATATTTTCCTATATCCCTATATATGTAATTATATATTTGTTTTAAAATATTATTCCTTGTTGATCTGCCATGCCATGTGAGTTACTGGCTGATGATACTGCCTAGGGTATCTCCCTTTATTACTACTTGTACAAGTACTAATATAGTAATTTTACTCAATTCAATTGACTAGGCAAAGATTTTGTACCATCAAAACCCATTTTTAAAGCCTCTTGTCTAAAGAAATATGTCTAAAAATGTTAAGGTCAAATTAATAAACAAATATAATTACCACATTTATTCAGAATCAGCATTTTATAAAATCAGGTACACATGAAAAAACTGTCACATCACTTGTACTCTAAATAATGAGAAATTAAATCCAGTCACTGGCTGATAATGTCATTAATTGTATAATAGCTGTTGTTCGCGACAAATAATACAATAAAAAACATAGCCTATATTACTCGCAGATAAATTACCTTTCTAATGGTGAAAGAATTTTTGAAATCTAACAGTGGCCCACTTTAACATCTTCGCACAAATGGGTCGACTCGCCCGGTGTAATACCACCACCACACAGAAAACAGGCGTAAAGTGGAAGCAATTCCGCGTTTCGCTGATGAGTGTGGTGCCGGAGGCCTAATTTTAGTCCCTTACCGCCCTTTTCTTAAGAGGAAAGGATGGGGAGGAAAAGTGGATTTGACAGTGGAGGAGACGCATAGAAAGGGGAAATATCCTCTTTATGTGCGTCGCCTCCTCCGTTAATTAAGGGTAGGCAACTGCCCATAAACATCTGCAATTGCAGATGCTTATGGGCAGCGGTCGCTTTCCATTTCAATGGATTCAGGTGACCGCTTGCTCGTTTGCCACCTTATATTATAAAAAAAAATCAGTAGTTTTTACGTGAATCGAATACATACAAAAATACAAATCATTCCTCTTTATATAGACTAAATCCAAGTATGGAAAATCTTAGTATTTAAATTGACACAAACGAGTCTGTTAATAGCCTTATAAAGGTTTAATTGTTTGGACAGGTTTATTTTAATTTCTCATTTCTACTGATTTTCTATACATAATATCTTTCATAGGGACGTAGCCTCTGTTAGGTGGCGACATGGCGTGTGCCATTAATGACACTT
>NW_013525336.1:1548110-1560973 GCF_000836215.1 Papilio polytes | reverse complement strand
GCTCGTTTGCCACCTTATATTATAAAAAAAAATCAGTAGTTTTTACGTGAATCGAATACATACAAAAATACAAATCATTCCTCTTTATATTAGTATAGACTAAATCCAAGTATGGAAAATGCGTCTGTTAACAGCCTTAAAAGGTTTAATTCTTAAGACAGGTTTATTTTAATTTATCATTTCTACTGATTTTCTATACATAATATCTTTCATAGGGACGTAGCCTCTGTTAGGTGGCGACATGGCGTGTGCCATTAATGACACTTGTGTCTTAATGTAGCAATATAATAAACTAGCTTTCGCCCGCGACTCCGTCCGCGTGGAATTAAAAAAAACAAAAGTGAGTAGCCTATGTGTTCTTCCAGATTATCTTCTACATATTTACTAAATTTCATCGAAATCTGTTCAGCCGTTTAGGCTACAAGTTAACAAACATCCAATATTGTAAATGGGAAAGTTTAGATGGATGGATGTTTGTTAGAGTTTGTAGCCTAAACGGCTGAGCAGATTTCGATGAAATTTGAGATAGATGTAGATAACCTGGCAGAAAACCTAGGCTACTTGGTTTTTTTTAAAATTCCGCACAGACGGAGTCGTGGGCGAAGCTAGTTTTAATATAATTATCATTTTCTAGGGCTAGCAAATAGATTTTGTATAACATCGACTGTTAATCCTTTAGTTTCCGGTACAAAGAAGAAGGAAAACACAGCAGAGAGTAAGCAGACGGCCGCAAAGAAGTAAAACACGGGGCCTAAGCCTATAGCAGTCACTAAAGGGTTGAACAAGAAGAGAACTACAAAACTGCAGATAAGGCACCATTCCACTGCGATCATTGACGCTATACTTCGGATCTGAAATAGAAAAAAAAAACAAATTAAAAAGGTTAAAAGAAGAAAGGCAATATTTAGTCACTAGCTGTTCCTGTGCGACTTACGCATGGAATTACGAAAATTTTATTTCATTGTTTACATCTGTCAAAATATCAATTACAACTGTCATAATGACATGACATGACGCCAACCTTGCTTGCTTGATGTTGGCTGCAACTTATGGTCTCTTTCCCACATTAGGATTTCATCCAAAATATGATCCTCTAAGTTTAATGGCGTTAAAATATATAGCCTATATCTTGACGCAGCTGTAGGGCTTTTTATTAAAAAAATAATTATTCAAAAATATGCTGTAAACGCTGACATCTTAGGCAACAAAGAAGTGTGAGTTTACGCTTTATTATAAGAGTAAAGAGTACAGATAAACAGATATAGTACCTAGCTCTTAATCTTTTTACATTTAATACCTTTAAATATGATATAATTTTTCATCAACTTACTCATGTACCTACAGAGGGTTGGCACATTACGTAGTGCTTCCATACATCACTACGAGTATCAACCGTTATATTTGCATTCACTCCTTTCATAAGCATATCCTCTTTCATAGAATTCATCCGTACTTTCTTCTACTTTGTAGCCACCCGCATTCGATCTTAATACTTTTTTATGTCCTCATTTTGCTTCTCAATTTCTCCACCACCTTCTTTCAAACTTCTTTAACAAAGTCTAGTATATGAACTACTAACCTCAGGTAGGAATATCTCAGCGACTAATACAAAAGGCACAGTGCCCGCTCCACAAGTGTACATAATGACGAACAAGTACATAAACATCGCGGTGATCCAATGCGGGCCCCAATGCAAGTGTATCTGAGTGCCAAGTACCACGCAGCTCACACATGCGCCTAATGATGCGTAAATCATAAGATACTGGAAATAAAACATCAATGCATTCATTTGTAACAATAAAATCTCACGAACAGTACACGTTTAACGCCCTATCGTGACATTTGAACGGCTCCCCTTTAGCACTTTTGGAGTTTTGTGTGTGTAGAAACCTGTGACCCTTTCTGTTTAACGCCCTAAGCGACCACGCTATGCCCTAACACCCCACACCCGAAATTAAACAATATTAAATATTTTTTTTTTGTGATGACACCAGAGAACAGATTTTTTACATAGAACATTTTATTTTGAATTTCTACAGCATTTTCACAACTTTATTTAATGTCTCTACAATATACATGTTGGCGTTTAAGTTACAAAGAAACATCGTATTCCAGGAATTAAGAAAAACCTCCTCCATATCACCATTCTATCTTTTAAAAAAGTTATCTCTAAAAACAAACTAAAGTAACATAAAAGTTTTTCACCTCGACAAAAACCCATACGTGTGCCATTGGAAATGGTACATAAAAATGCTTATAAAAGCAGCAACAAATGAAAATCGTAGTGGAAAGGGCACTAAAAAAATACTAACCCTTCGTCCAGCCCATTCCATTAAAAAGGCAGCAATAAAGCCAGACACAACTGTCAATATAGCGGATATAACACTGCATATAGTGGGAGACATTGTAGGAACTGCTTCCGCGAAGAGAGGCTCAGCGTAAACCTGCACCACCATCAGACCTTGGAAGATAGCTGCTGTGTATAGCACTAAGGCTACCATCAGTGCACGACGTGACGAACGAGACTTTTCTGTGAAAAAACAATGTATTTACAAGTAGCAGGACTTTCAAAGCAATATAAAGTTCAGTTTCAAATGTACTTTACCACCACCTTTAAAATCGCACAACTTTTTAGTCTCGCTTTGATTCCTATGAGCTTATATGGAGCACACTACTCGATTTTTAGTTGTGCAACTAAACAATCGAATGAGCTTCGAAACAAACGCAACAGTTGCGTGAGCGTCCTCTCTAAAGATTCCTTAATTTGTTTATTTTATAGTAAAAAAACGCAATTGTAAAGGACTTGTCTATTAATTGACTAGGTGCGTTAACATTTTTTTTATAACATAAGGTGGCAAACGAGCAAGCGGCAACCTGAATCCGCAAAAATGGCGAAACGAACGCTGCCCAGAGACATCGGCATTTGCAGATGCGTTGCCTATCCTTCATTGACGGAGGAAGAGACGCACATAAAGAGGATATTTCCCCTTCCTATGCATCTCCTCTACCGTCAAATCCACTTCCCGTTCTCATCCTCTCCTTATAAGAAAAGGGTGGTAAAGAGAAAGGGACTTAAATTAGGCCTCCGGCACCAAACTCATCAAACGAAACACGGAATTGCTTCCATTTGACGGCTGTCTTCTGTGTGGTCGTGGTATTACTGGGGGCGTGCCCTGCAGTGCTAACATGTTAAAGCGGGCACTACCACTCAACATTGAGTTATGATTAAGAATAATATAATAATAATATAATCATATATATTTGCTACGATTCTAGAAAACAGATAAACTAAAATTTCTACATACTAAAGAATTTCCAAGCCGACATCTTGGGTTTTTCTTTCATTTCTGGCTGTAGTTTTTCAACCTCTGGCGTCAAATCTGTACAAAAAAACATTCAACGATAACAAGATCGAACTTATATGTAATGCATGGAATTAAAAATAAACAAAGGCAAGCCTATGTATTTTACCAGATTATGCTCTACATCGAGCGTCGGTGGCTCAGCTGTTTAAACACTTGACTTGTAATTAACAGGTCTTGGGTTCGAATCCCGCCATGTACCAATGTGATTTTCGATTTTTCGAATTTTCATATGTACATAATTTTCCTGACGATCTTACGGTGAAGGAAAACATCGTGATGCAACCTGCACATATCGGCGAAGAAATTCAAAGATATGTGTGAAGTCAACCAACTCGCACTGGGCCAGCATGTTTAACTATGGCCTAGTCACCCCTTATTAGGGTGGGCTCCGAGCCCCTTGGTGGGGACATATAGTGAGCTGGTGATGATGATGCTCTACATATGACGGTACTCTAACAAACATCCATCCATCCAAAGTTTCGCATTTATAATATTAGTAAAATGAGTAAGAGGTGAAAATTTAGATAGATGTATGTTAGAGTTTACCTAATCTACAGAACGAAACTGGATGAAATTTGGTATACATTATTAGACAACTTATTTAATTGATACTGTCGCTTTTAACTCAGAGCAACACTTCTCGTCAAGACTCAAGTTACGCGACAATCTATCCATCCTTCTAGTGACATTGACAGCTGTCAGCTAGGGACGTGACGTTTATGCTGATAATCTAGAGTTGCGCCAATTCTATAGCACGGTACTAATTTTATTCCTAACAACATGTAGAAGAATGTCTGGAAGATCACATAGAGTACCTTTGTTTCTTTAATTCTACGCGAACCGAGTCGCGGGCGAATGCTAGTTTAGTAAGATATTGTGAATATTCCATACCATCAAGATCAGGATTCATAGCTCGACGTATCATTTGTATTTCTTCTTCGACAATTTTTGACGTCACTTTAGCACCTCTGTAGTAAGCGATTACTTTTGCAGCATCCTGTGTAGTTAGACAAATTTAATTTTGTATTACAGTTTTAACAGACATAAACAAAATCACTAAAATATTACGAGAAGATATCTATATTTCATTATTTAAATTGAAAAAAAAAAAACATCCTGTATATCATACTTCATCCTTGATATTATAAATGCGAAAGTTTATATAGATGGATGGATGGATGTTTGTTAGAGTTTGTAGCCTAAACGGCTGAACGGATTTCGATGAAATTTGGCATAGATCTAGAGCATAATCTGGAAGAGCACATAGGCTACTTGCTTTTGTTTTTTTAATTCGACGCGAACGGAGTTACGGGCGAAAGCTAGCAGTAAATAATTATTTCCTCGATTTTCAGTCAATTACTAGACTGATTAAAAACAAAAAACAATCAGAGTTCTAATATTCTGTGATTACAAATTATCAAACTATTACACTTAAGTATATAAAAACAACTAACCTTATCTAATCCTTTCCTCATAAGATGTATGGGAGATTCCTTTAAAAGTACCAGCAGTACAACACCAAGTACACTCATGGACAGGCACACGTAGATCATCGCTTCGTAAGTCAAATATCCACCCATCAGATATGATGCGAGCATACCCAATCCATAAAACACCATGACTCCTGACGTCATAGTACCTCGGATGGATTCTTGACAGATTTCGCTGACGTAAATGGGTACTACTAACATCATACAGCCACTAAATCCGGAGATGAATATCGCTGTGAGGATAGCTACAACGTTGTAACAAGTGGATACCACTACCCATGCTAGCTGTGAAAAATAGATTTAATTATTATGGATTGTAAAAGAAATTATACAAACTAGGAAGGCTAATTTTAGTCCCTTTCCCTTTCCACCCTTTTCTTAAGAGATAAGGATGGAAAGGAAAAGTGAATTGGATGGTGAACGAGACGCATAAGAAGAGGAAATGCCACTTTATGTGCGTCTCCTCCTCCGTTAATAGGCAACGCATCTGCAATTGCGGATGTTTATGGGCAGCGGTCGCTTTCCATTTCGGTGGATTCGGTGGCCGCTTGCTCGTTTGCCATCCTATATGATAAATAAAAAACTGCTCGTATTTAAATAATAAACGACTTTGACAAAACTGTCGATTGTCTATTGTTTTGCACAACTAAATATCGAGTAGTGCACCTCCATATAAGGTCATAGGAATCAAAGCGAGTCTAAACAGTTATGCGATAGTTTAGTTAAAGGTAGGCGCTCGTGAATTTGCACTCGTCAAAATTGAGAGAATCTTTTTTTGATCTACCCTTGTTTTATTTGTTTTTGTAAGGTTGTAGACAAGAATAGACTACAACTAAAAACTCATTGGGTTTGGATCACGTAGGTTTATGCGCATTATTTGAAACGCAGTTGAATTGTAATTATTTTGTATTTCTACCTTTATTGTAAGTTAATCTACATTTACAAGAACAAACAGACGCATTGTAGAACGCTAGTTATAATAAAACTAAAGATATTTAATCTTAAAAAGTATACAATGTAATAACATAATAACATGTAAATAATATTAGAATACTAGAGATAAAAAAACATTATGACATCATTTTTGTGACAAAACTATTACAAAGTCATAAAGGGTAACTTACCACTTGTGATAACGCAAACAGCATACAAGAATACTTCCTTCCTAAAGTATCAAGAAGATAGCCAGAAAATGGTGTACTTATCAACGCGCTGATAGAAGATAAACTGCCCAAGAGTGCCACTTCAGTCTCCGTCATAGGACGGTCCAGGGTTGTGTTCGCAGAAGAGAACAGAACGAGAGTAGATGACGGCCATGTGTACATCACACCCAGCATCGCACAAAGGTAACTTACTAGAATAAAACATCAATAATTATGGGAATAGTATGTAATAACTAGTTAAACATGATACTTTTGACTTGGCACATCCAGCAAAACACTATTAACGATTTGGCGTGCCATATCAAATTTTATACGTTATAGATTATTTTTCCCGCTCAAATTCATTTATTTTTATTTTATCTCTACAGGGGGCTTTGTCGCGAAGCAACAATAACGCCCCATAAGTCTAAAACAAACAAAACTTAGTTGTCCAACTGCTTTCTTAAACAGATGTCGGCCAACTTAAACACCATCCCGGGCTCATCCGTAGACGGGTAAGTCAGGATAGTGTTTAAGTGGACAAATTCATAAGACATCAAACTAAACTATCGCACAACTGTGGTGCGATTGACGATTGTTTCGCAGCCTATTCCACTTTTTAGTTCATCACCAGCTCACTATACGTCCCCACCGAGGGGCTCGGAGCCTACCCTAATAAGGGGTGACTAGGCCATAATCAACCACGCTGGCCAAGTGCGGGTTGGTTGACTTCACACATATCTTTGAATTTCTTCGCTGCTATGTGCAGGTTGCATCATGATGTTTTCCTTCACAGTAAGAACGTCGGGTAAATTATGTACATATGAAAAATCGAAAATCACATTGGTACATAGCGGGATTCGAACCCTGTAGATTACAAGTCAAGTGTTCAAACCACTGAGCCACCGACGCTCCACTTTTTAGTTGCATGACTAATCAAGCATCATAGTGTGCGGACCTCCACATAAACTCACAGGAGTTAAAGCGAGACCAAACAGTTGTGCGATACTTTAGTTTCAAATGTGCGCATCTTACTTTTCCCCTACAATACAAATCGAATGCAATATAACACTTCAAATTCGATTTAACTATTAGCATAAAACCACATACAAAACATTCCGTCCATCAAACATCCAAAAACCCTCCTAATTTGCTAAAATCCTTATTTAAGGTTTAAGGAACTTATGACTTACTTTTTACTTAAGGAACTTATTTATCTAACATTTATATTATTATATAATGCAAGCGTACACAAAAAACTATAAAAAAGCGTAGGTAGTAAAAAAACTATTGAATACAAACAGGTAAGTACATGCGTAAAGTATTACTAGATGTGACATGCAATATTACATTTTAAATGTTTGTTGTAATTACTAAATTGTACCTAATAGTTTTATTCATATTTTACTATATATTATATACTAATTACTATATATTTAACTAGCTGTTCCCATGTGACTTCATCCGCGTTAGATTTAAAAAAAACATTTAATTGTTCACATTTGTCAAATTATCAATCGTAAATGTCAAAATGATACGACATGATGATAACCATGACAACCTTGCTTCCTTGATGTTGGCAACAACTTATGGTCTCTTTCCCACATTAGGGTTTTTATCCAAAATATTTACCCCCTAAGTTTAATGGCGTTACAATATACAGTCCAAAGCGTGACGCAAGTATAGAACTTTTTATTAAAAAAAGAATTATTCAAAAATATGGTGTAATTGCTGACATCTTAGGCAACAAAGAAGTGTGTGTTTACGCTTTATTATAATAGTATAGATATGCAAAATTCTTTTAAATAACTTACCAATAGCAGTAGATATCGCTTGATTTAACACAGCCATGATATATTTTTTCTATTCACGTTTATTTAAATTTTTAAAATATCAATTATATCATCCACTCTCTTCTGCCCTACCCATTACAAAACTGAGTTAGATTTAATCTGATATCTGATCTCTAGGAATTATATAAAACTTCTTCGACAAACAGAAATTATATTCTGCGATTATAAGCTTACAAGCTTAGGTATGTGCACAGTAACGGCGAAGCTATATTCCGCGATAGAACAATTCAAGAAATATCTATTAGTAGTTACAACTACCAATATTACTACAAACAAAGCGAAAATATGGATGGATGTTACAAAGTCTGGATAACACATAAACATAGAGAGATAGGTTTATAATTCCTCACCGATTAAGTCGCTTGTAAAAGCAATTAAGAAAATAATAGGAAGAAATGAGAAATATATTCGACTGTTGTTAGTCGGATAAAGGACCCAAGAATACATTTACCGTTTGCCATTGACGCTTTGTTTTAGAACATCGTAGTTTTTTCGCTTTTATTTCGCTTCGCAATCACTGGTAATAATCCTTAACCTAGATAACATTTAAATTAAGATTAGGGACTCCAATTTAAAAGTTTTATTCTATTTCATAATTGTTTTAACCTTGCAAAGATTTCTGGTCTATTAATTACGTAATATAAAAGTTCTTGTAAAATGTGTATTTATCAAAAACGACATTATTTTAAAACGAGCTGTTGCCCGCGACTTCGTCCGCATGCTATTCGAAAACATACCAACTATATGAATTACAAAAAGCTACGTATCCCTCGGGAACCGGACATTTCTCGGGGATGAAGCTTATCCCATGTGTACATCAGACTGTGCTTTATATCTGTGCCAAATTTCAATAAGATATGTTGAACCGTCGCAGAATGATCGAGTAAACATTAAAAAACTAAATTAATGAATCCCACTAGAACCGTAACTATTCCCGGGATAAAAAGTAGCCTATGTGTTCTTCCAGACTATGCTATAAATCTGTGACAAATTTCATGGAGATCCGTTCAGCCGTTTAGGCTACAAACGCTAACAAACATCCATCCATCCATCTAAACTTTCGCATTTATAATATCAGTAAGAAGTAAGATTATTCAAAAGTGTATTCTACTACCAAATGTTATTCAGTTTGACTGAAGTTTTTTTAAATTACCAGTTAATGGAAAAAAGGACAATGTAAAAGCACACACCTAAAACTAAATTATCGCACAATCTTTTAGTCTCGCTCTGATTCCTATGAGCTTATGGAGGTGCGGACACTACTCTATTTTTAACTGGGCAACTAAACAGTTGAATTGGCTGAGAAACAATCGACAATCGCACAACAATTGTGCAATAGTTTAGTCAACGGTATACGCCCGCTCTAAATCTATTTATACATCTTACTTCTGAATATAAATGCGAAAGTTTTGATGGATGGATGTTACAAAGGCATTATCAAAACGGCTTAATGTATCTCGCTGTTTCCACAAATACAGAACATAGTCTGGAAGAACACAGTACACTAAGGTTCTGTTATTCCGCGCGAGCATAAGACAGTTTGATATAAAGATGTTAAAAAGCGTATACAAAGAAAAGCATACCTTAGTACAGGGGTGATAAACCTTTACGTGACTTGACATTTGATCATAGACGTGACATAATATAATCTCGATTTTCGCGTTGAATCACTTCGCGTTCCTTAAACAAAATCTTACCATTATGTTAAATCGACATTTCTAATTATTTTAATGTTCAGTGACTTGCTTAAAATATTATAGCGCGTGGCATTATAGTTTACCTGCCAATGGTTCACCACCCTTGCCTTAATGTAACAACTTTGATAAGATGAGGAATTAATCTGAAACTACACAAAACTGCGGAGAGTACTGCAATAAAGATATTTACGGAAATTCCATGCGCGAGAAAACTGTTATGATTTCACATATCTCTTTGTAACAAGTCCTATTGCCTTATTTCTATTATTTTAATGTGTCACTAAAATTACAGGCTTTTTTCGTTTTAAACAAAAACAAGTTACTAAACTATTTTCTTTCATAATCACACATATATTTTATTAAACAAAACATTACATAGATTAGTCGGGGACAAGCTAAAAGGAGTCTTTTTACTATTATAATAAACCTACTAATATACTAGTAAGAATTAATAATAACTATAAAACCGACTGATTGTAACCTTATGCGTTAACGTTTAACGTTAACTAACGTTAACTACTACATTTGAGGTTACATTACGAGAATCTTGCGAGAACATGTTCGTAACATATCTAGAAAATTATTGAAGTTTACACCCGGTACATCAACAAATGTAATACAAAGATTTTCGATATCGAACGTTCTCAAGAATACTTATGATTTACAATATTAGAATAGATAATATCCTAGTTAGGAAAACCATTGTAACTATAATTTCTAGTGTCCGGCCGTTACGGTTTTTCAGTCAAAACCGAAACTAAACTTTTGGACTTGCTCTCTGTTTAGACCGAAACCGAAACTTCCGAAAACTTTTAAGGTTATATTTTGTATAACAGTTAAGTGTATTTTTAATAAATTGTTTATACAGATATTTTCCAATGAAATCCCTGTATCTCTTTATACATCAAAGTCTAACAGCGGGCGGACACCTTTGACTAAAGTATCGCACTGTTTCGCAGCCCATTTAACTGTTTAGTTGCACAACTAAATTTTGAGTAGTGTGCTCATAAGTTCATAGGAATCAAAGCAAGACTAAACAGTTGTGCGATAGTTTAGTCAAAGGTGTGCGCATGCTCTTAGTGTTTCAATATTAGGGTTGTCAATAATCCGAAACCATGTTACATGATAACGCATATCGTACACCTATACTATTATAATAAAGCGTAAACACACATTTCTTTGTTGCCTAAGATGTCAGCAATTACACCATATTTTTGAATAATTCTTATTTTTAATAAAAAGCCCTACACTTACGCCACGCTTTAGGCTATATATTTTTACGCCATTCAACTTAGGGGGTAAATATTTTGGATAAAAACTCTAATGTGGGAAAGAGACCATAACTTGCTGCCAACATCAAGCTGCAAGGTGTCATGTCATGTCATTTTGACATTTGTAATTGATAATATGACAAATGTAAAAAATAAAATAAAATTATCATAATTTCATGCGGATGTAGTCGAACGGGAACAGCTAGTCAGACATACAAATGTCTATTTGAATGTAATTTCATATAACTTTTTTCCGTCTTTGTTTGAATATGATTACGAACATAATCCTCGTGTAACAATGTTTGTCAAATAAAATGTTAAACGAGAAGAAAACTATATTTTCGTTATTATAACTAGATGGATTCTGTGGACGACAGTTGCGTTATATTATATTTGTTATATTAAAATAAATATGTCGATATTCTATCAAGTTGCAGCGACGGGCGTTGGTATGTTTGTGTAATATTTTCAGACGAATAATCGTTTTGTAAGAAACGCTTGAATTTAGAATAGAATAAGATAGAAATTATGTTTATAAAACAACCGTTACAATAACAATTTATGTCAACTAACTAGCTGTTCCCGTGCGACTTCATCCGCATGAAATTATGAAAATTTTATTTTATTGTTTACATTTATCAAATTCTCAATTGCAAATGTCAAAATACCAATTACCTTACTATGGCTCTTGTTGTTGTCTCTTTCCCACATTAGGGTTTTTATCAAAATATTTACCCCCTAAGTTTTTAAGCGTGAAAATATGTAGCCTAAAGCCTGACGCAAGTGTAGGGATTTTTATTAAAAAAAATAATTATTCAAAAATATCCTGATATTGCCGACATCTTAGGCAACAAAGAAGTGTGTCTTTACGCTTTATTATAATAGTATAGATAGAAAATATTTGTGGTTTAATTTATTTGAATGGTTGGTTGGACTTAAAAACTTGTTAAAAATTCTATGACCATTAGAATTATTCTCTTCAATTATTCATCATCTCCCCTGCCTTATCCTACTCCCGTAGGGTCGGCGCACCGGGTTTTCGTCCTCCAAAGCATTCTATCATCCGTTATCTCAGTCATCACTCCCTTCTTGAAAAAAGAGTTATTATTTATTTACGTAAACAATCCCTTAGTGTAGATATTTAGTGTTTTGTCAAATTTATTGATCTCTTAATTATCTATTCCAGTAAGTTATCTCTGTTTATCAATGGGGATAATGTACACCTGGCCATCTTCCACACTCGTTCTATTCTCTTCTGCGAACACGACGCTCAACCGGCCCATGACAGAGACGGAGATAGCACTCCTAGGAAGCCTATCATCCATCAGCGCGCTGGTCAGCACGCCGTTCTCCAGTTACATCCTTGATACGATAGGCAGGAAATATTGCTGTCTAATATTTTCATTGCTTCAAGTGGTAAGTAATCAGTAATCTTATTTCTTACTAATATTATATATCTGAAAGTGTGGATGGATGTTTGTTAGAGTTTGCAGCCTAAACTGCTGAACGGATCTCGATAAAATTTGGCATACATGTAAAGGATAGCCACTTTTGTTTTTTTTAATACCATGCGGATGTAGTCGCGGGCAAAGACTAGTTATAAATACTAGTTTAATAAGAAAATAAATGAGCTTTTATGGTGAAAGTTATTTTGAAATCAGTGAAGTAGTTTTTAAGTATATCCGTAAAAACAAAAGATATTCGGTGAAATTGCTACCTGCAGACTCGATATGTTACCGTAAGAGGGCGCGCCCACCTTTTACTAAACTATCGCACAACTATTTAGTCTATCTTTGATTCCTTTGAGCTTATATGGAGGTACTACTCGATTTTAGTTGTGCAACTCAACAGTTGGAAGAGCTGCGAAACGATAGACAATCACACAAAAAACTGTATCTCAAAATTTGTTCCGTAGTTTTAAAGAGGCACACATAGGTACAAATAAAAAGCGGGAGGCGACGTTGTATTTAGTTTTATAATTTATTTTATTAATTAACTAGCTGTTCCCGTGCGACTTCATCCGCATGAAATTATGAAAATTTTGT
>NW_013525336.1:1540026-1548094 GCF_000836215.1 Papilio polytes | reverse complement strand
AAATTACAAATGTCAAAATGACATGACATGATGACAACCTTGCTTCCTTGATGTTGGCAGCAACTTATGGTCTCTTTCCAACATAGGGTTTTTATCCAAAATATTTACCCCCACGTTTAATGGCGTGAAAATAGCCTAAAGCGTGATGTAAGTTTAGGGCTTTTTATTAAAAAAAATGTTTAAAAATATGCTGTAATTGCTGACATCTTAGGCAACAAAGAAGTGTGTGTTTACGCTTTATTACAATAGTATATATATATTTATTTTACAATTATTGTCCACAGGTATCATGGCTACTCGTTTCCTTTTTTTACACCGTCGAAGTGGTCCTAACATCAGTGATCATATCTGGGTTTTGTTGCTGTGCAACATTGGCTGTACCTATTTACGTCAATGAGGTTTGCGAGGACTCGATACGAGGCAGTATGTGTTCCGGCGCTATGGTCTTCTATGGTTTAGGGATGCTGGTATCTTACCTAATGGGAGGATATATGAGTTATGACGCTATGAACTACGCTTGCTTGGCTATAACTATACTGGGAGTTGTACTGCTATTATTTTTAAAGGATTCGCCTACTTATTTATTGAGTAAAGGACGTGATAAGGTAAATCTTACTTCTTACTAATATTATAAACTAGCTATTGCCCGCGATTTCGTCCACGCAATATTAAAATAAAAAGTAGCCTATAATATACCCGCCTATGTCAGCTACCCTTCAGTGAAAGTCCGGTTTACCCGCCGACTTAGCCCAAGACTACCCGAAACAAACGCGGACAGACGCACTCAACGCAAATACATCATCTTTCCGAAACCTGGATTTTTTTTTGTTATTACAGACACTCTAATTTTATTATATGTATAGATGCGAAAGTAAGATGCTTGTTAGAGTGTGTAGCCTATATTGCTGAATGGATCTCATTGAAATTTAGCATAGATGTAGAGGACAGTCTGGAAGAACATAGGCTACGTTCTTTTGTTTTTTTATTTAATCTGGACTGAGTCACGGGCGAAACCTAGTAGTATTTATAGATGTTTATAGTATCTAGTCTTGACAAACAGCTCTTAAATGGAGTCCTACGTATAAAGTCTTTGAGTTTGAGTAAATTTATTTTGGTGTGCAGTTTTGTATTGTTGAATGTAAATATTTTCAAAAATATTTAAATGAAACTCTTAACATGCAATTTACTTCTATTATAACATACACAGAAAGTACTCTTAGAAAACGCAATTAATGTGTTACGATTTCATACGAAATAAGAATTTTATGACTTTTTGGATAAGAATGCCCATCGCATGACACTTACTTCATCAAATTTAGTACTGCTGTTTACCTTACAATCACATACACGAGAAATAACGCTATCTAGTATTATGATAACATTAATACGCGTGCCTAAAATAAAGCTGACAAAGATAATAGTGATTATCTTTGTTTAATAAAGACTTTAAAGAGAAAAATACGAGAGCGTCAAACTGTCGCCGTTCAGACATATGTGACAATTGACGGCGGTACAGTCAACTGCATAAATATTCATACACAAGTTTATATCTAGTATTTCTATTGGTAGTCTTAAAGTTTTAATGCTCAAATGGTAATGAAGCCTTTACCTTACAGTGGTAGAGCCCGCTTTAACATCTTTGCACGAATGAGTCGGCTCGCTCGGTATACCACGAGCACACAGAAGACAGGCGTGAAGTGGTAGAAATTCCGCGTTTCGTCTAATGAGTGTGGTACCGAAGGCCAAACTTGAGTCCCTTTTCGTTTCCACCCTTTTTCTTATAAGAAAAAGATGGAAAAAGAACGTGGTTTGACGGTGCAGGTGACGCATAGGAAGGGGAAATGTCCTCTTTATGTGCATCTCCTCCTCCGATTAAGGCCAGGCAACGCATCTGCATTTGCGGATGTCTACGGGCAACGATCGCTTCACCATTTCGGCGGTCTCAGGGGGCCGCTTGCTCGTTTGCCACTTTATGTTTTTAACTATGAATACGTAAAACGAATTTGAGTAAACTTATTTTTGTCTATACATAATACATAATCTGTACCAAAACATAACCTAAAGATTGTAAACAAAATGGAAATTTCGGCTAAATATCAGAAACCGTAGTTGACTAATACTATTCAATAATTTAACTTTATTTCTTCTTTGTTTTTTTAATACCACGCGGAAGGAGTCGATATCCACTCTACAATAACTATTAATAAATTCTTGCAGGAGGCAGCTCAAGCCATTGCTTTCTATAGAGGAACGAAGGTAACCTCCAAAACTGTTGAAGAGGAACTACAGGCGTTGAGAATGACTTTAAACGCAGCGTTAGATGGTAAATAACGTTTAACGAAAAAAGTTACAAATTTTGCTTTCTGCCTTCTTAGAAAAAAATAATTTTCAAATGTTTTGTACTAAAGTTACAAGAGCTTCTCTTCCTCGACTACAAGTATTTCAAATCGTTCTTTTTACATGAAAAACAAACGAAAGGCGAAAAGGTTTTTTTTGTTTTATTCTACAGGCATGGGCGCAGTTTTTGAAACTTGTACGAAAAAAGTTGGTGTAAAAAATACCAGTTTTTAGCATCTTATATTTTTCTTAACTCTTACACAAAACGGCCAGTAATATTAAAACATTACTAATAAAAAAAAACATTTTAGCGATAGTTTTTACTAAATTGATATTATTTTTATTAGTATATATTTTTCTTTTGTAGATGACGTTTCGACACCCGAGGAAGAAAAGTTAAACGCAGACCTCAAAGAAAGACCAAAGGAATCAATATGGAGTTTTCTAAGTAAGTATACTTCTTAATGGCAAATTACCGTTTACATAGATGACCGAAAGCTTGAAAAATAACTACAAACTGTTGTTTCACCATTAAAAAGCTACGTTATCACTGGGCAAAATTTGTATTTTTTATTTATTTTTTTTTATTCCACAGAGAAGTCTCGGTCAACTCGTCGTGCGTTATTTGTACTGATAGTCCTGTATACGACATCCATCTTCCAAGGCTTGATGGTAGTGCAAGTGTATGCTGAACCATTATTCGCGGAGGCTATACCGACCATGTCACCAACAATCTGCAGTGTTATTTTTGCCGTTGTTATGGTTGTCGCTGGATTTTTTGCCGCGTATCTTGTTGAAACGGCGGGAAGAAGGGTAATTATTTATATAAACCTATGCAACCTTACAAATAAACGCGGTATTACGTTAAACTTATGTACTAATATTTCCTTATACTCAGTTTATTCCTAAGTTTAATTTTATATCGCGATTTGTAAGGCTGATGCAGTATTAAAATCGAGATAAGTTGCTTGTTTGCTTAGACAAACTAGGACACTAAATATTTGAAATAAAAGGTAACGTAGAGCGGTATACTGAAATGAATTTTGTCTTACTAGATGTCAAAATTTTAATGTAATTTGGAGTTAAAGCGTGGCTTTATCGTTTGAGGTGTAACATATTTAGATGACGTTTTAAACTTTCTAAAATACTGTTTGGTTTCGCTTTGATTTCTTTGAGCTTATTATATTTAGTTGGGCAACTAAACGGTTGAGGCAAAACAATCGACAATCGCACAACATTTGTGCTATCGTTTAGTCAAAATTGTGCCCGCTCTTATTCTAATTGCCCCATTCGTCACTAATTACGTTATTTCGATTTCAGCCACTAATGCTGTACGCGACATTCGGCTCTGGTATTTGTTGCATTCTACTAGGCACTCAGATCCACCTGCACTGGGGTCCGCATTGGTTAACCGCGTGCATCATTTACGTGTATGGAGTGGTGTATTCCTGTGGAGCTGGGACTGTGCCGTTTGTGATGGGCGCTGAGATATTCTTACCCGAGGTAAGTATTAAATAATTTTGGCAAGTAGGCAGAAGTCGCCTCCTGCAGGGGGTCATATAAATTATAACCCCTTCTAGATCTATCTATGGGGTCTATCTATATGACCCCCTGCATGAGGGAACTTCTGCCTAGGCTAGAGCCTAGACATAGTCTGGAGTGTAAACAATATCTAAGTAAATTATCATTCGGTTTGAATTCTTCACCCAATTTATATCTATAGAAATTTTTGTCTTTAACTTTAGTAAAATATAACTGGTACCTGATTGTAAAATATACGGAAACGTATATAAAAAACTTACCAATAGATATGTATTCTATCTTCATTTATCTCTAGCTTTCGCCCGCGACTCCGTTCGCGTGGAATTTAATAAAAAGTGAATAACCTACGTGTTTGTCCAGACTGTACTTCTACATCTATGCCAAATATCATCGAAATCCATTCAGCCCTTTAAGCCACAAACTCTAACAAACATCTGTCCATTCATCTAAACTTTCACATTTACAATTTTAGTCAGATATTGGAACAACAATAAAGAATTTCGCAGTATTCTGGCTTTACTAGCGCCCTGGGCGAGTTATGAGGAAGTACCGCGGATCTAGGGCGTCTTTCGCCCTGGGCCTAACGCGCCCAAACCTAATGCGAACTGGTATTTAGTGGCCACTAAAACTACCCTTTAAATTTCAGATACGCAGTTTTGCATCGATGTTATCAGTGGAGTGGTCTCTCTTATGTGGATTTGTGGTCCTCTTTTTATTCAATCCGTTAGTAACGGCGATAGGATTAGGTCCTATTTTCTACATATTTTCTGTGGTCTGCTTTGTATCTACGATATTCTGTTACTTCTGTCTACCGGAGACTAAAGGATTGTCCGTCGATGCGATACAATTGTTATTTGCTAAACCACGTCGACGTAATTTAACGGCCTAGTTTTTTTAATAAATTATGATAGCGATATTTGACTTTTTATTTATTTTTGCCATTGACTTCATCGGAACAAAAATAAGGTTATGTGTTCTTCCAGATTATTCTATCTGTGACAAAAGTCATCGAAATCTGTTAGTCTGGAGATATAGTAACATCCATCCATCCAAACTTTCGTATCTATATTATAGTTTGTCTAAATAAGATAGATTAGTTGGATAAATGAGGCATATGAAGTATCGAAATCAATTTGTATGAATGCAAATGCCGTACTTAATAGACAGGTATCGTAGTGACGAAACAAACACGCAGCGAACAATAATGAACTATCGATATTCGGTTTAAATAATTATCGTATTAATTATAATTAACTAATTTAGAGGACAATTCTAGTATTGATAATAGTGTAGAGAATTTAGCGATGACCGAAATAATAGCGAAATCCAATTCGATTACGTACGGCTGTAGTAGTAATAAACATTTACTCTCATTATTTATAACGGTTCTGCAGATCAATATCGATTTGAGAAAATAGTGTTTTTTTTTATTCATAACTTATAACTATGAATCTATCGATTCCAACTTCTATAAGATTAAAAATCGAAAATCGATAAGATTCATGACTGATTTTACACAACATTCTACTCGCGACTAAATTTACGTACGAAATTTGAAATGAATTGTCAAACTAATGTATCTTATTTAGACAAACTATTGTATATATTTTTAATGTTATTTTGTTAGGGAGTTTAAATAAAAATGTCCGAAGTGAAAGAAAATTTTATTTTAAATATAAAACTGTAAAATTAAACTTATATAATTAACTAAAATCAGATATAATTAATTTTCCTTACTAATATAAATCATTAAATTATAACATAGTAATCATTCATTCGGTCTTTTAGTGAATGACATTTTATTCTAATAAATTTCTTCTTCACTCTCTATCGGTATAGATTTTAGTCCGCCATCTTTCTTCTTAGTTCTTATTCTGTAAACAAAACATATTTTTAATAACAAAAAGAACTGAATACACCGGTAGAGGTAGACGTAGAAAGAGATGGATGTATATAACTAGCTGTTCCCGTGCGGCTTCATCCGCATGAAATTATGGAAATTTTATTTTGTTTACATTCACTTCACTTCACTTTTGTGTTAATGGCGTTTCCATAGAGATTTCGCCAATTTGTTTACATTCGTCAAATTGTCAATATCAAATGTCAAAATGATATGACATGACAAACCTTGGCAATCTTAAATTTCTTAATGTTGGCAGCAACTTATGGTCTTTTTCCCACATTAGGGTTTTTTATCCAAAACATTTACCCCCGAAGTTTAATGGCGTGAAAATATATAGCCTAAAGCGTGACGCAAGTGTAGGGCTTTTTATAAAAAGAGAATTATTCAAAAATATGCTGTAATTGCTGACATCTCAGGCAACAAAAAAAAAGAAATGTGTGTTTACGCGTTATAAAGAACCCACTTAGTGATGGTCAACTCGAGTTCGTAACTCGAGTCAACTCGAGTTGGGCGTAACTCGAGTCGACTCGAGTTGAATTCTCTTTAACTCGAGTTCGAAAACCGAATGGAACCGACATGGAGCGAAGTTTGACCTCTGTGAAGTTAGCCCCCTCGCTTCCCTTTTTTTTACTTTTTTCGTGCAAATCGTTTAAAAATTGTTAGAGAGGGTTAAAATCGTTTGAGAGTTCCTCCGTAAAAGCAATTTAAATTTTTAACGTGATGTTGGCCCCCATACTGCTTTTTTATTATTTTTTATCGTACAAATCGGTAGAGAATCGTTGAGAAAAATACTGCTGTATAATTTCAGTTTACTTGACAGTAAATTTTATTTTTATTTAAATTCAAGCCAAAAATACTTGAAAAACGATTCGATTTGAAATAATAACTTTTTTTGTTTCTTTATTTAGTAGGTATAACTCTCCCAATACATTTTAAATAAATAACATAAAAAATAAAGAATTAAATCAGATAAATATATAATTTGTCTATATTCCAATTTTATGCCAAGTCGAGGGAATAATTTGGAAAAAAACTCAAAAAAACATTTACTTGTCCATCCAGTTAACTCGAATTCAACCCGAGTTACGTGGATTTTAACTCGAGTTACGTTTTTCCCGAGTTGGCAGTTGGCACATCACTAAACCCACTCGACTATTAAAGTGAGAGTAGTTACAAAAAGAGATTAAAAAGTAAGTATGAAAATTTACCGATCTTACGAAGTAACGGTGCAGCGCACGCCCGCGGACCAATACCCCCGCTCACACAACCATAGCGCGTTGCAACATACTACTAGCGACATCTAGTATTTTATGCACCATTATTTTCTAATTTTTACAATTTCTCATTTAATTATAACTCTTTTATTTTCATATTATACAAACTGTTGCTCGCGACTTCGTTTGCATGAAATTTAAAGATATATCCTATGTTGCGATAACGTAGCTTTTTATGTTGAAAATCGACTCGGTAATTTTTAATTTATTTCAATACATACAAAAATACAAATTTTTCCTCATTATAATATTAGTATAGATAATTTATAATTATTTTTAATTCCACTACATACGTTCAGTTTTAATTTAGAACTTTCAACTGAACAATAAAATTGTACAATGAAAACTGACGTGTGCAGGGAAAATTTTAATCATTTAACATATATAGATATAGGATATAGAGGGGATGATTTTTACGGACGGATCACAGGTTTTATGGAGCTTTTTCCTATAGTTTACGCGAAAACTATGTTGCAAGATTTTCTATACTTTTAAAAATTTCCTAGCTTCTGTAAAAAAATCATAAAAACTAGATTTTCGATTAATATTTGTCCGTATGTCCAAAATAAGAATCGGGCTTTATTTATATCATAAGATGGCAAACTAGCAAGCGGCCACCTGAATCCGCCAAAATGGCGAAGCGACCGCTGCCCATAGACATCCGCAATTGCAGCCTTACTCGACGGAGGAGGAAACGCACATAAAGATGTTTCCCCTTCCTATGAATCTCCTCCATCGTCAAATCCACGTTACCTTCCCATCCTTTCCTAATAGTAAAAGGGAGGAAAGAGAAAGGGACTAAAATTGGGCTTCTAGAACCACTCTTCCACCATCAAATCCACTTTTCCTTCCCATCCTTTCCTCTTAAGAAAAGGGTGGAAAGGGAAAGGGACTAAAATTAAGCCTCAAGAACCACACTCATCAGACGAACCGCGGAATTGCTTCCACTTCACGTCTGTTTTCTGTGTGGTCATGGTATTACTGGGGGCGAGCCGGCCCTGCAGTGCTAACA
>NW_013525336.1:1497624-1539851 GCF_000836215.1 Papilio polytes | reverse complement strand
ACTAAACTACTCTATACTATTATAATAAAGCGTAAACACACACTTCTTTGTTGCCTAAGATGTCAGCAATTACAGCATATTTTTGAATAATTCCTGTTCTAATAAAAAGCCTTACGTCACGCTTTAGGCTATATATTTTCACGCCATCAAACTCGAGGGTACTTATTTGGATAAAAACTTAATGTGGGAAAGAGACCATAAGTTATTGCCAACATCAAGGAAGCAAAGTAAGGTAATTGGTATTTTGACAAATGCAAACAATAAATTTATAATTTCATGCGGATTAAGCCGCACGCGAAAAGCTAGTCTTTTAGAAACCTGATACTTTTAAAAATGTATCCCATTCGTTACTCCAGAATTTCATATTTTCAGACAACTTATTTAATTGATACTGTCGCTTTAAACTCAGAGTAACACTTCTCGTCAGGACTCAGGTTGCGCGCCAATATCCATACTTCTAGTGACATTGACAGCTGTCAGCTGTCAGCTAGGGACGTGACGTTTATGCCGATAATATAGAGTAGCGCTAATTCTACAGCACGGTACTAGTTTTGTTCTTAACAATATCTATAAAATTTCAATATGATGAACCATTGCAGAATTACAAAGATATTCAAATATATTGACTTTAAACAGTTTTTACGTAATCTCACTACCGCCATCTATTACTAGCTTTTGCCCGCGAGTTCGTCTGCGTGGAATTAAAAAAAAACGAAACTGAGAAGCCTATGTGTTCTTCCAGACTATCCTCTACGTCTATATCAAATTTCATCAAGATCCGTTCAGTCGTTTAGGCTACAAACTCTAACAAACATCCATCTAAACTTTCACACTCATAAGTGAGTAAGAAATAAAGTGCCAAAGTTTGGACTAATTCAACTAACTACACGATGTCGCTTCAAGCCAGCACTGGAATAGAACTGTCTCCCGCACGTCTCGCAGTTGTAGATTTTCTCCCGCGTGTGTAAGTTTTGATGCATCGCTATACTGCCCGGCTGAAAACATACATCACAAATATTAATTAAAAATTACGATCTATCCCACCGCTGGCTGATAGAGGATCAGATAGCTTAAAATGTCGTCACTGTCAGATAAGGGAACAAAATCCGATATTTCCATCACATTACACGTCAGATTGTTATCAGACAATTTACAATTTGGTGGGACAGGCCCTTAACAATCCTAAAACACAATATTCTATTTTTCTAATAACAGTTTAGGAAGGAATAAGTAATTTGGAGAAAATAGCAAAGAAACAAAATCAGCCAATAGCAAAGAAGGAAGATTGCCATGGTAACGGTAATTGTTATCAAATGTCAATGACCTTCGTTGTCATTTGTGCGTTTGATTTTTGATTTGAAATTAAAAATTTGACAACGGTCAAATAAAATAAAGTTTTCTTTATCTTCACGCGAACGAAGTCGCAAGCAACTACAACACATATAATATAGCCTTTGTTACTCACAGATATGTTACCTTACTAACGGTGAAAGAATTTTTGAAATCACCCAGTAGTTTTTTAATTTCAATACATACAAAAATGCTAATCTTTCCTCTTTATAATCTATACTATTATAATAAAGCGTAAACACACACTTCTTTGTTGCCTAAGATGTCAGCAATTACAGCATATTTTTGAATAATTCTTTTTTTAATAAAAAGCCCTACACTTGCGTCACGCTTTAGACTATATATTTTCACGCCATTAAACTTTGGGAGTAAATATTTTGGATAAAAACTATAATGTGGGAAAGGGACCATAAGTTGCTGCCAACATCAAGAAAGAAAGATTGTCAATGTTTGTCATGTCATGTCATTTTGACATTTGCTATTGATAATTTGACACATGTTAACAATAAAATAAGATTTTCATAATTTTATGCGGATGAAGTCGCACGGGAACAGCTAGTGTTAGTATAATGTCTCTGAGTAGTAAATGATACTCACAGCTAAGGAAGCGCCGCATATCTCACAGATGTGTCTCTCGCTGGGGGGACAGAAGGAGGTCCCAGGATGCTCCTTCTGATGATGGTTCATACACTCCATTTGGGTGGAAAAATGTTTACCGCACTGGAATAAAAAAAATATACTTTAAAATTAAAAATACAATAAATTTGCAACAAATCAAATAAGATTAAAATAATAAATTTATTTTTTATAAACCTTAATATTATTATAAATACGAAAGTTTGGATGGATGGATATTGATGGATATTTGTAGGAATTTGTACCCTGAATTGCTAAAAGGATAGCGATGATTGTCTTAGATGTATAGGCTGGAAGAACACATAGGCTACTTGGTTGTTTTTTTTTTAATTACGCGCGGAGTCGCGGGCGAAAGCTGGATATCCATACATCTTAACTTTCACATTTATAATATTAATATGAAGTAAGATTGGTCAAATTTTGTACTCAAATGTTTGAAAAACGATGTTTTGTTTGAAACCAGTAGTTATTTTAGGTAAATCTCAATGATTTGTATGTAAACTAGCTGGTGCCCGCGACTTCACTCGATAGAAATCGAACAATAATAAAAAACATAGCCTATATTACTGATAAGGTAGCTTTTTAATGGTTTGAAATGGGCCCAGTAGTTTTTGAATTATTTCAATACTTACAAAAATATAAATCTCTCCTCTTTATAATGTTAGCATAGATATATATTTAAAAAAAAAATATTACTTGATAGCAATCCATTGGTTTCCTACGTCTAGTGAAGGTAAATCTCAGTCGGTTGCAGCGACGCTTCGGAGCCGGTACCTCTTCATTGTCTTCTTTACTGAAAAAAACATACAATAATTAAATAAAAACTGGATATAACTAAATAATTTGTAAAGGATCCCTCTACAGCGCCAATAAAACGTGTTATAGAGGGATTCATACAACATTTATCTAAAATCTGTTCCCATGCAGCTTTATCCGCATGAAATTATGAAAATTTTATTTTATTGTTACATTTGTCAAATTATCAAAAGCAAATCTCAAAATGACTTGACATGACAAACCTTGACAATTTTACCTCCTTAGTGTTGGCAGCAACTTATGGTCTCTTTCCCACATTATTCATCCAAAATATTTACCCCCTAAGTGAAAATATATAGCTTAAGCGTGACGTAAGTGTAGGGCTTTTATTAAATAAAGATTTATTCGAAAATATGCTGTAATTGCTGACATCTTAAGCAACAAAGAAGTGTGTGTTTGCGCTTTATTATAATAGTATATATAACTTACTCGACGTCAGCATGCAGCGCCGAGGACTGCAGGTGCTCCGTGTACGCGGCCGCGGACTCGAACTTGATCTGACATCGCGAACAGAAACTGTCCTCACTGCTGACGTCGCACTCCTGGAACAATAAATACATCGTATCAACTTGACATTCCCTAAGGAGGGTCGGCACAGTATGTGCTCTTCCATATAACTACAAGTCATATCTGAATCCACTCCCTTCTTAAGCATATCCTCTTTCACACATTCCATACTTATTTCGGTCTTCCTTTTCTTTTGTAAGCCATCCACATTCATTCTTAACACTTTCCGGTTTATGTCCCTAACGTCTAACGTCTAACGTCGCATAACATACAATTTATCTTCACTAATATTATAGAGTAAAAATAAGTATTTTTGTATTTTTTTTATAACATAAGGTGGCAAACGAGCAAGCGGCCACCTGAATCCGACAAAATGGCGAAGAGATCGCTGCCCATAGACATCCGCAATTGCAGATGCGTTGCCTACCCTTATCCAACAGAGGAGGAGACGCATATAAAGAGAATATCTCCCTTTCCTATGCATCTCCAACTCCGTCAAATCCACTTTCCCTTCCCATCCTCTCCTTATAAGAAAAGGGTGGTAAAGAGAAAGGGACTTAAATAAGGCCTCCGGCACCACACTCATCAGACTGTACACGGAATTGCTTCCATTTGACGGCTGTCTTCTGTGTGGTCGTGGTATTACTGGGGGCGAGCCCTGCACTGCTAACATGTTAAAGCGGGCACTACCACTGGTTATTTTTGTATGTATTGTAATAACGCAAGCTACAGGGTCGATTTAAAAAAATCTTGTACCTGAAAAAACAATGTTATCACTGAGTAACATGGACTACATTTTTTATTATTTTTTTAATTTCACGCAGACGAAGTCGCGAGCGGCTAGTAATTAAATAAATAGCGCTTAAGTGTTATAAATAAGTATCGTATCGTATCGTATCGTGTGGTTTCGTGTCGTGTCGTGTAGTGTCGTATTATGTCGTGTGATGTCGTGTCATGTGGTGTCGTATCGTGTCGTGTAGTATCGTATCGTATCGTGTTATGTCGTATTGTGTCGTGTCATGTCGTGTGTCTCACCTGTCTACCAACATGCGTGACCCGCTTGTGCTGGTGCAACCCGGCCGCACTAACGAAGGAGGCGCCACATAACGCGCACACATGCCGGCTGCGGTGCGTACGCAAATGCGTGTAGTACGTCGACATGTGCCTACATAAATATTTTAAAAGCGTCAACGAAATGGTCAGTTTTCGATAGTATTCTCAAAACACGAATTAGGATCCTTCAAGAACGTATAACCTCTAAGGCAGCATTTGGCCTTTTCTCTTATAAAAAAGAGAGGTTTAAACACCAAAGTGATCACCAACGCCCATCCAAGGTACCAGAGAACTACAGAAGCGTTGCCATTGCAAAAGTATGCTGGCTTCTTAAAGAACCCTAAATCGTACTGGTTTGGAAAGATTTGCTGAGGTAAGACCATTGTCCAACACAACTGCACAAGTTATTATTAAGTGTGGTGGAGTTCTAATTTTATTTCTTTGAATTATTTTTTTTTTAAGAGTAAGTAGGGGAGGTGTAATTGTCAGAGGAGAGACACAGAAAGGGGAATGTCTTATTTCTATACGTCCTACCTCTGATTAAAGATATCTATAGTGATATTAACGGATATATGATAGCTATATTGAGTCATAGCGAGTCGTTTCGCTATTTTAGCGAATTAATTGGCCTGTTTTGCTACTTTTTTTACATAAAAGACAACATTACACTGTACCATAAATTAACTAACAACTGTAATAAATAGGAACTTTTTTTTGTTTGGATTGACAAGAATTGCATGACAAGTGGCATAAAATGTACCAATTAGGATAGTGGAACCCAACCTTTATATCGCAATAGCGTTTTTTAATGGAAATTGAGATAAAATGAAGAATTATAGGGTTTTATAAGTGATGTTTTCTCACCGGAATTGTTCCCCGCAATGTTTACACGCTCGTGTTACCCCCGCGTGTGTTTCTTCGTGCATTAATGCTGTTGTTCTGAAAATATGTTAAATAACACTCTAGTTCTCTTTCTAGTCTAAGTAGCTCGTCGCATTATTGCTGCTCTAGCTTTGAAATTAAAAAAAAAAACAAAAGTAAGTAGCCTATGTCTTTTTCTAGACCATAATCTACATGTACACCTAATTTCATTGATATCCGTTGAGCTGTTTTGGAGATATCTTGTAACAAACATCCATCCATCTAAACTTTCACTACTCATTACTACTCATTACTAATATTATAAATGCAAAAATTTAGATAGATGTTAGTGTTTGTAGCCTAAACTGCTGAACGGATCTCGGTGAAAGGTAGTGTAGAGTTTAGTCTGGAAGAACACATTAGCTACCTAATTTTGCTTTTTTTTTAATTCCACACGGAGAGTCACTGGCGAAAGCTAGTATATATTAGCAAGATTGTTAGTCAAATTGTGTACCGGTAAGGAAATTAAAATCCTCAACTATAAAAAATACTCACTCAAACGCTACAACGAGATTGCAGACTAAACATTCATACTTGGTGTAGTGTGTACGTATGTGCTTGCGTAGATGACACTCCAGTCTGAAACGGGAGTGGCAGAAACGACACTCGTATGGACCAATCGCCTGAAATACAATAAAATCCATATAAAAATCAAATTACATACTGCGTCCAATCTAAATTGGGTAGACAAAATGGGAATTGGTAGACTCTAAGTCCCTCAGTGAAAAAAAACTAAACAAATAATATGTACATAAGTAGATATAAATAGTAGTACTAGGAACTCATAAATGTAGCATAAGGATTACATAACAAATAAAAAAATAATGCAAATAAACATAAACTATGCAAAAATAGCATGGACCAAGAGTCTGTAAATGTTTTTTTTTTAAATATAAGGTAGCGAACGAGCAAACGACCGTCTGAATCCACCGAAATGGAAAACGACCGCTGCCCATAAACATCCGCAATTGCAGATGTGTTGCCTACCCTTAATTGACAGAGAGGGAGATGCACAAAACGAGGACATTTACTCTTCCAATGCGTCTACTACACTGCCAAATCTACTTTTCCTTCCCATACTTTCCTCTGACGAAAAGGGTAGAAAGTGAAAGGGACTAAAATAGGCCTCTGGCACCACACTCATCAGACGAAACACGGAATTGCTTTTCCTTCACGCCTGTCTTCTGTGTTATTTTACTTTAAAAAAAATCCCTTAGTGGGGTTGTATAGTGAACTATTGATAATATAAAAGGTTTTCTTACCGTATTATGTCGTAATTTAAAATGACGCAACATAATATCTTCTTTCGAGAAGAACTTATAACAATCTTTACAGTTATAAGTTGATTGCACATACTTGGGATCTACTGCTCTTTTCTCAAAATCTCTTATCGCTTCTTCTTCATTCAAACTTATCTTCTTCCATTTATTTGAATCTAAATATCTTTTCCGTCTCGTAAACTTATAATTCTTCTCTTTATTTAATTTTTCTGCCTTCTTTCTCTTTCTGAGACATCTACTGTTTAGATCTTTTTCTGTATCATCTGTATTTTTTTTCTCTACTTCAGGGCACTCGATTTTAAATATTTCAGTCTTTAATATGTCATCTTTAATGAATACTTCTGTCACCTCTTGAGGGAAATCTGATTCACTTGACGTGTCATGTTTAGGTGATGGTACATCTGATCTTGGTGATTCAATTTTTATATTAACTTCGTTGAAATTTAAATCATCATCACTGTTGTTTATTTGATCATCGAATTTATTTTTAATTTCTTCAGGTATTTCATTAAAAAGGTAAGTTTTAACTTTTTTATTAACCATTGCTATAGACAGATTTGTATAGATTTCTTTATTGCTTTTTATACTATTTATAGCTTGATATGTTATCTGTAATGTAAATTGTATAAATTTATTCATGTACTAGCTTTCGCCCGCGACTCTGTCCGCATGGAATTAAAAAACAAAAGAGAATAGCATATGTGTTCTTTCAGACTACCCTCTACATCTATGCCAAATTTCATTGAAATAAGTTCAGATTTTTAGGCTACAAACTCTAACAAACATCCATCCACCCATCTAAACTTTAGCATTTATAATATGAAATACGGTAATATACTGGTTAGAAAAAGAATGGTCTTTAACTATGATAAAAATTTAATTACATCTTTTTAATCTTAATGTTTCAGCATAGAATACATGCAGATAATTAGAATACTAAATGTTTGCTTTTTTAACTTTCTTGAATATATTTTGTGTTTTATGATCTATGTTAAATAATAAATGACTCGCATGAGATTCATACAAAATTTGTAGTAATTCACATATAAATATTTGGATTACTTACTGGTTTTAAAGATTTAAGTTTTCTCAGGCTGTATTGGCACTTCTCTTTAAATTTATGAAACTTGTAGAGTATCATAGCACATTCATAGCAGAAATATCGAGGCAGATTATCCATCTTGACAACCTATATACAAAATAATGCTAGCTTCAGACGTTAATGTACAAAACATTCACCAATTAACCCAAAAGTTGACAAAAAAGCCGAGGTTTCTGTTTAATTGCGTTATCCAATTTTTACTCAAAATTTAATTTGAAATACCTAATTATTCACTAACATTTCTTTTATTATTCTTCTTCTTAGAATTTGTTTAAAAATGTGTATGAAAGTATGAAATCCAACTTACTTTTATTGAAGTGACATTTTCATAGTACATCTTTAATTGAAACTGATCGTGTTCGTACAATTTACCTCCAATCCGAAGACAGATTCGACATATTTTAAGACTGGACATGTTTTATTAGACTTTAGATCTAAACCGTTATGTGTAAAAGTTTCGGTTTTTTTTACAAAATAAAAACATTAAAGTCGATACTTATTGCCGATGATTGATGCTACTGAAATGTCAATGTCACTGTCACAATGGCCTATAATGCCGTGCGTTCCTAATTAGACAGAATTAACAATGTTCTTTGAATTTAAAAATCGTTTTAAACAAAAATAAATACAAAACATTTAAGAATTATACAATTTCGCTTAATTTAATTGAAGAACTCTAAAGTCATTTTTCAACGTTCTTGTAGATTCCCTTTTTCCAACATTAAAAGGTGCATCTCGTTCATTCGTATATAGGTTTGGGGGTAATAAATGCATAAAGTAAACAACAAGTAAGAATACAAACACATTTATTTCTCTTTGGAATAAAAAAAAACATAACCATTCATTTCATCCAGTTTTAAAATCTCATTTAAAACTTATAAAACTGTTTTACACAAATCTCCCAGTTATCAACAGAACATGAAAATTACAAATAAACTTAAATTATGTCTAATAAATTAGTTTTGTACTAAGAAATCTCAACTTTGTTACATAGTATTTGCCAAAAGATGATCCAAGTTGGAAGAAATATGCATGTAGCAACATTGTACAACCAGTTGCCATAAATCTGTAAAATGAATAAAAAGCAAATTTAATTAATCTATAAAAATATTAATTTGTAATATATCAAGAAAAAATTTAAAAAATAAGTTGGGATACCTATTACAATAAATTAAAAAATCTTTCTTTTGCCTATTTTCTAATGAAAAAAATACCAACCATAGAGTCAACAATGGAGAACATGACAGCTTGCATGGCGGCGTCCTTCCCGCGGGAAATCATATTACCCAACCCCTCCTCAGGGAACAACACGCGGCTGTAACTTATCATGGCCAAAGACATAAAGCACAGCGGGTGAAGAAGAAGGCAGATTATACGCTTCACTTGTAGCATTATTGATCTGAAAGTAATAAACATTAGGAGGTATGGACAGTAACAAAACATACCAAAGATACTATGATCCGACACAAATATACTAAAATTAATATGGTAAAACACAAATTTACCAGTTACTTACCGTTTCTTACTGTCAATGACTCCGACGACCAGAGACAATGGGGTATAAACTGTCGCTACCACAAGTCCTAGAGAGAAATTATGCATACCAATAGCAAGACATGCGGTTGATAATTCAATTAAAACCAATATATTCATTAATGTCATTTCTTCTCGTGTTAATGGCCCAGATCTGAACAGTCGTGGTAAAAACGGCGATATAATGGTTATAATAATTGATAATCCAATAAAACCGCAGTAAACAGAGAACTCTGACGGATATTCGAAATACTTCGCACCTGAGAACAATAACGATTAAATACCTAAAATATTTGAAATGACAGGCAGCTAAGAAAATTATGTTAGAAGTTTAAAAAAAAACATGGCGTATTCTGATAGAAATAAAAAAGATAAAAACACTTTATTATTATGATCAGTTGAACAATAATCATTGAGCTCTGCTTCCTGAGCTAGGTGGGGACCTGTATTACAGGAGGTAGTGCCTTCTCTTAGTCTAGGTACATATGTGATCAAATACATGTGTTGGGGTATGTGAGTGTGTTTATGTGTATGCACATTATGTGTGTGAATAATGAAACAAACATTTATTTTAAATGCAAATGTTAAGAATTCCAAACAAAATTGAAGTTTACTATGGCAACTACATTACTAATATTATAAATGCGAATATTTCAATGCGATGTTTGTTAGAGTTTGTAGCCTAAACTGCTGAACGAATCTCGATGAAATTTGGCATAGATGTAGAGCATAGTCTGATATAACATGTAGACAACATATTTTTTTGTTGGACGGGGGTTGGAATCGCCCGGCTAAGGCTAGTTATACATACCAATTTGACTGAAGATTACAGGAGAGTTCATCACCATATATCCCAATAAATGTACCAAAAGATAATTAGCTCCTATATTTACTACGCTAAATCCATCACCTTTCCCTTCATCTTTTGATACTAGATCTTTAACATCATCTTTATCCGATTTCCCGTCACTTTCTAATTTATCCTCTATTTTATCGGATGCTTTGTCCGATTTCTTTTCAATATTCTCCGTTATTCCTGAATTATCTTTTGTATCTTTCTGTGCTGCTTTTGTATCTTTCGGTGCGTCTTTTGTATCTTTTTGTGCTACTTTTGTATCTTTATCTTTTGGCGTATCATTTTGTGCGTCAGTTTCGTCATCTTGTATATTAACCCATAGCGATAATGCTCGTATTAACATAGCAGCACAGAGTAAACAGAGTGATGGCATATATTGTCCTAAAGGAATATTATTAAAGAACAAATTAAAAAAAAATAATTATCGTTAGATTGTGTCATTTTTTATTATATGGTGGAAATTGAATAAATAATGAGTTTAAAAACTGAATTACAGAACTGTGTAATGAAGTTACGTTGTTTTAAGGAAATAAAAAAGTTTAGATATTAACGAATGACATTTTATGTGATGAATGAGCGAGTGAATGAATTTATTGAATGAATGAATCATTCGTATATTTTGATACTTACCGATAGAAATAAATCTATTAGTGGAAGCAAGAAGATAAAAGAAGTAACTTTGGTGAAATCTCTCTAGCAAGTTATTCAACGATCGGATTATACTTTCTAAAGCTGTGCCGAGTTTGTAGAAGCTAGCGGTGGGTATAGAGTTAACTTTGGGCGGAATTCCCGCCGGGTCGTTTGCATCTCTACCTTCTAAAGTCACAGCTTCGATTCCGAAACGATGGAATAATCCGTGATTACCATTTGGTACCTAAAATTAATTAATTTGCATTTATAAATGTTACAGCCAAATATTGAAACGAATTTTAATTCGCTTTGTGAGTCCCTCAATCTCATATATGTCAAAATTTGTAAGGTATTTGTACCCTTTTCTTGTTAGTGTATCTGAGATACATCAGAATCTTTTTTTATTATTTTTTCTAGACACCTTGGGTCATCAAGGTTAAGTGTAAGTTAAGTAAGTTAAGAATATTATTTTGATATTAGAAAAAATAAAATTCTGCCAAGTTAAGGGTGCGTGGATTAAATGATATTTAAGACATTGTTACATATTTACATTAAGTTTCAGTATTCGGCCGTTATTATTCTTATAATTTAACTTAGTAATTTATTGATGGCGTTTACTTTATGAACTAGATCAATGTTTTCTCTTATATAAATAATATTATTTTAATTTAAGTATTTTTTGCATGATTTCTTGTCGTATCTTACCCCAGGGAATTGTGTGTTCACCATACCGAGCATTGTCCAAATACCGTTCACCCATTCGTCCATCTTGTTACGACGAATCCATGAATAACTTAAACCAAACATTTAAACACTTTTAACAATGAAATTCCTCTTAAAAAACTAGTAGTCAAGGAATTAAATTCACTTCCCGTTTAAACAACCATAAGAGGTATAATTTTACACATATGTACAGTCAGAGCCCTTCACGGTGTTCCACTTTCAGATAACATTTTTTGTACCTTGTACTAGGCAAACTTTTTTATAAATCATAAGTTAGCAAAAGAGCAAGGTACTACCTGGATTCGCTGAAATAGCGAAAACCATCCATAGACAACCGCAATTGCAGATGGATTGTCAACTGTTAATCAACGGAGAAGCAGATGCACAAAAGGTGGACATTTCCCCGTTCCTGTGCCCCCTCTTCTATGTCTAAGCCACTTCCCTTTTATATTATTTTCTTACAGATAGGAAAGAGAATATTGGACCTCGGAATTTCCGCCACCTCTTACAGATAAACAATAGATCGATATAATAACGTTCAGATATATTTAAATGAGCCGTCTTAGTTATTCTTTCGCGTCCTCTTAATGCGTACAAAACTTACAAACGACTGTAAATTTCAAAGTTGAATACCGCAAAATTCCCTGATAGTACATGTTGACTTAATTGCATTATGTTACCTGTTCTTATAAGAGTGATGTATCCCAGATTTCACACATAGTTTATGAACTAAATTCACAAGGTCCAGATTAGGTAGTTGTCCGTTTAATCCTTCGATTTTCACCTCTATGTACTCTATAAATAAAAACCACATTTCTTTAACACGAAATTAGTATAACATACAACCCAATACTGATACATTTATAGCGTCTTAAGCAAGGACACAAATAAACTGCAAATTCTATTATGACGTCAGCTTGTAAACGGCTCTTATTTAGCAATGTGTTTAAAAATCGTTTCAGTACTCAGCCGTCAATCACTTATTGTTTAATAATCTATTTAAAGAATGGTCCCTTAGTGCAGTTTTATTAGTAACTACCAAGAAATTAAGAACTCTGAGAGTGGTATATTGAATTGATATTAACATCTGACATATGACGCGAAAGGGTTAAAATTAATTGTTCACACACTTTAGGCTACATATTTTCACGCCATTAAATTTTGGGGGAAATGATTTTGGATAAAAATGCTAATATGGGAGACACATCATAAGTTGCTGCCAACTTCAAGGAAGCAAGATTGCCAAAGTTTGTCATGTCATGTAATTTTGACATTTGCTATTGATAATTTGACAAATGTAAACAATAAAATAAAAACTTAATAATTTTATGCGGATGAAGCCGCACGGGAACAGCTAGTCTATAATAAAAAAACTTACTAAATTTAGGTGAATCAAATTCCAAATTGATAGCCGCCTGTATAGATCCAGATCTGCCTTGCAATTTGCCTGGATTAAGACTTTGTGCCTCTTCACCCCAATCTATAGGCGACGTAAACTTAGCTAGATCTAACAAAGGTAGATCTTGTTTCCAGAAACTTCCTAGACTTGAGTAGAAGTTTCCAGGTTCATTGTTAAGTCCATGGTATGCTTCAAGCCAGGCCTGCATTCCTAGTTGTTCGTATTCTGTCACAAGGAATATTATATCCTTGGCCCAATATTTTTGAGCTGAAACAAATTAGAATTATATTATTGACTAGCTGTTGCTCTCGACTTCGTCCATGTGAAATTTGTAAATATAGCCTACTAACTTTCGCCCGCAACTCCGTCCCCTATGTGTCTCCAAGTAGCCTATGTGTTCTTCCAGACTATCCTCCACATCTATACTGAATTTCATCAAAATCCGTTCAGTCATTTAGGCTACAAACTCTAACAAACATCCATCTATCTGTCCATCCATCCATCTAAACTTTCGCATTTATAATATTAGTATGATGTTACTCAGTGATAACATAGCTTTCTAATGGTGAAAGAATTTATTAAATCGGTCCAGTCGTTTTTGAGACTTTCAATATATGCAAAAATACAAATCTTTCCTCTTTATAGTATTAGTATAGATGCAAAAATTCATTTGGATGAATGGATGAAAGTTACTATAAAAAGTAATTTCTTTGTTTACATCTTATAAGCATTTATTATAAAACAAAATATAACTATATTAGTATAACACAGTGTAAACACACTTCTTTGCTATGTAAGATGTCAGCAATCACAGTATGTTTTTGATATAATCTTTTTTTAATAAGCCCTACACTTACGGCACGCTATAGGCTATATATTTTCACGCTATTTCATTTAGAGAGTAAATAATTTGGAAATAAAAAGAACGGGACAAAATTGTCAAGACAATAACAGCAAATAAACAAGATTGTCATGGTATGATAATTGTTAGCCAATAGTAAAGGCCTTTGTTGTCATAAGCATTGTAATTTTGTTATTTACAATACATTTCTACATAGTCTTACTAATATTATTTACTAATATTATAAATGCGAAAGTTTAGATGGATGGATGGATGGATGGATGGATGGATGAATGGATGGATGTTTCTTAGAGTTTGTAGCCTAAACGGCTGAATCGATTTCGATGAAATTTGGTATGGATGTAGAGGATAGTCTGAAAGAACACATAGGCTACTTTTGTTTTTGCACTTTTGTTTTTTTTAATTCCACGCGGACGGAGTCGCGGGCGAAAGCTAGTATAACCATAAAATAAAGTTTTATTCACACGGGCACAGCTAGTTACTTTACAAGTAATTCTTACGTCTAGCAAATTGTGCGAATGACAACATCAATGCAATCCCAGCTGCGGTTCCCTTCTGATGTGTGGACATGTATCGGAATGGAGCTGATACAACCAATGCTTCAAGGGAAGGGGTTCTTGCAGCTCTTAGTATGCCATACACATTAGTACCTTTGTACACCTGGAATATAAAATATTACTAATATTATAAATGCATAAGTTTAAATAAAAAAAGACTATTAATTTCCCCCAAAGGGGAGGGAGTCAGGGACTGGTGTCCGAGCTAGGATGGGACCCTGTATGATGGATCACCATGATTGTTAGCATATACTGCCTTAATGGCTGAATAGGTCTTGAAATTTGGACGTAATGTATCTGTCTTAAATTTTTCTTTAAGTCGATACAGAGTCACAGGCTGAAACCTAATGTTACATGCTAAGGGTACACACAGATTACATAGAAGTATGGTTCTTAAGTAAATTATAGCTATCACAAAATTTTACTATTTTATGTTTGTAAATATTTTCATAAACTTGTTATTGCAAAAATCATTACTAACTGTTTATATTTAAAAAATACATATATAAGGCCACAAGTATTTTATAAGAAATCATAGGTTTAGTCATGTAATAGATATAAAATTACTTGATTATGTGAAAATAAAGATTTAAAGTACCTGGCCCTGTCCCATTGGATAATTGAGGGTGAAGTTGTGAGTGTAAACTTCTAAATGCAACTGAGACATTTTACCAACTAGCCAGGATACAGGCATTTCACCTGTTTCTTCATACTTTTCCTGAGACAAAAAATAAAATAGTAAAGTTATACTAATATTATATATGTAAAAGCTTAGATGAATGGATGGATATTACAACATATTAAAACATTAGTCATAACATAGTGTGAATTAGTTACGTTAATGAGAAAACTAAAAACAAAATTACTTAAAATTCTACTTCAATTTCAATATTTTTTACCAATAATACACTACAAACCTCCATTTCTTGCAAAAGTTCACTATAGAACCTATTTGCACTTGATTCAGCGTTAAACTCCTTTGCAACTAAACCCGGGAGTAAAGCATTCTCTGAGAAATACGTCTCATTGTTGAAGTCCCGATTTCCAAGCATCAGAAACCATCCAATTGCTCCAATGTAAAACAGAAGACATAGCGGCCCTTGAATTTTTCGAAGGATCTTAACCCATTTCGCCGACCCATACTCCGGGTCTGATAATAACCCCATGTTAACTTAGATAACGTTAGGAGTATGTAAGCTATATTGTTATCCTAAAACATAGTTAACAATTTGGTGTATTCACATAAATCTCTGAAATCATCAATTGATAAACATAAATTCAGAAACAAATTGTAACGTTAAGTGACAGTTGACATTGACAATTACGTTCGGAAATGAGAGCGTGGTTCACACTTGGCCAGTACAGTTGAAGCTCAAAAGTATGACTGGCATTCAACTGGTATAATGTGAGTATAACTAACTGATAACTGTGAGACCATGAAATCCGTACCTTGCATGTTCTACTGCCAATTTGTGAACCGCGCACAATAAAGCTCAAGTTAAAAAAATATTTTAGGGAAATAAACATTAATTTCATTATATCAAGTTTGTTCTCGTTAAATAAAATAGGTTTTAAAACGAAACTTTTGTAGTTTCGAAACATCTTCCAAACTGAAATCACGACACGTTTCACGTGAATGTCTCAGCAATGGGGTAAAATCTTAATTATTTCTGTTAAGAATAGTTAATTATTAAAGAAAGCTATTACTATCTCTAAACACAATCAAATATTTTCAAGTAATTTGCATTTGATAGTACGCAATGTTATTGCGAATATATTTTTTAAATTCTAATATCTTCACATTATAGCTACATCTATGTCATATATCATAACTTTATAATAACAAGCTGTAAATTATTATACGTTATACGTTAATAAATAAGCACTATAATTATTACGGCATATGAGAGTCATAAAATAATAGTTATATAACATCATATCAAAATAAATATGTGAAGGATGAATGCATAAACAAATGATTCATAAAAATAAAAAAAAAAAGAAATTGCAACTCTATTTCTTTTATCCATTCAAAACATACCGATATAATGCATCAACCGTGTCCATTGTTCGTTAGATTTTCTTTTTTAATTCCTTATTGAGCTGCCATTCAAATGTACCTTTTTGATTTATTTTAGTTTCTAACACCATTCTGTGTATTTAACATCTGGATTAAAGATATTTTGTTCACACCATTGACATTTAGTTTGGTGTCCTTACACTAAACATGCAAATGTTTTGTTAATTCATATTTTTATTTTTGAATACCTCAAACATGGGGCATAGGTTTGTTTTAATTAGTTTCTTTACAATTTGTATAGTTATTGTGTACGGTAAATACCACAAACGCGATGATCATTTCGATAGCTTGGAGAGCTCATCGTTAGGGTCTGACAGCACAGAGTTCTTCCCCGAAGGATCTAAAGGGTTTTCGAAAAAAAAAATTAGTGCACATGTAAAAAGTGTTAACGGAACAAGGAGAAGTGGCGCAAAAGGTAAGAACATTTCATCATCATCAACATCCTTATCCTACTCCCGTAGGGTCAGCACAGCAGATTTTTATCCGCCAAATAACTCTATCATACGTCATCTCAGTCATCACTCCCTTTTTGATCATGACACCTTTCACGCAATACATCCATCTCTTTCTAGGTCTACCTCTACCGGTGTACCCTTCCACACCCATAACTAATATTCTCCTTGTAACATGCGATTCACCCCTCCATTTATAATAGTAATTTTACTTTTGGTAAAGTAGTTAGTTTTAGTAAATCTAAATATTGCAATACCAAAGTCAAAGTGACATGCCCTCTTCGTTCTTTTTTCTATCTTTCTCTCTCTCTAGGTCCGGATACAAACCACTATCGTCTTTAGAACATTCTAGTTCAGTAACGTTAAAATATTTTCTGCAGTGAAGAAACGAAGGGCAAAATACGAACGTAAAAGTATAAAAGAAATTCTAAGGTTTATAATTATTTGTTCTATTGTAAAGTACCAATAATTGACATTTTTATACTAATGTCATTGTTAGATTTCCTTTACCTTCTTTAAATCTAATCTATTACAACGATTGCTTGAAACATAATTTTTAAGATGAGCAAAAACTATAAAAAAATTTTACATACAGTATTTTTATTCAACTAGCTGCTGCCCACGACTTCGTCCGCGTGGTATTAAAAAACATACGAAATATAGGAATAACAAAAAGCTACGTATCCCTCGGGAACCGGACATTTCCCGGGGATGAACCTTTTCCCATACGTACTCCAGACTTTGTTTTATATCTGTGCCAAATATCAATAAGATATGTTGAACCGTTGCAGAATGATCGAGTAAACATTAAAAAACTAAATTAATGAATCCCACGGGAACCGTAACTATTCCTGGGATAAAAAGTAGCCTATGTGTTCTTCCAGACTATGCTTTAAACCTGTGCCAAATTTCATGGAGATCCCTTCAGCCGTTTAGGCTGCAAACGCTAACAAACATCTATCCATCCAGCGTAACTTTCGCATTTATAATATTTACGAGTATATATTACGATTTATATGATTGTTGTAATGTTAACAGATAAGAACAAAAAGGGTGAAAAAGCATACAAAGTACGAAGTGGATCGCAAAGATATCCATTCTCAGTATCCGTACAAAGAAAGGGGACCCATTACGCAACCGGAGCCCTAATAGAGAAGAAATGGGTGCTCACCGTCGCGGGAGAATTTTATAAGTAAGACTTTTTTTCATATACTAAACTAAATCTAAATTAAATTAAAAACACCTTTATTCCCTCCTTTTTAAATTAACTTTAATTGTGCCGAATTTCACATTAATCTGCTTGCATTTTTCTTAAAAAGGGCAAAAAAGACGTCGTTTTACGTATTAATATGATAATTTTAAGATTAATGGTTTAGAGCAGGTGTTCACCTTTGACTAAACTATGGCACAACTGTGTGCGATTGTCGATTGTATCGCAGCCTCAACTGTTTAGTTACACAACTAAAAAGTAGTGCGCGCACCTCCATATAAGCTTCTTTAAAACATGATTTGTAAGTTTTCATTATTATTTACAGTGTAAGGGAATCGATAAAATTCTTCAGGGTGAGATTAGGTACGGTGAATTGTAAGAAAGGAGGTGCGTTATTACCTATCAAGGGTGTAGAGATTCACCCAGCTTATTCCTACAAGAAGCCAACGTACGATGTCGCGTTACTCCGTCTAGCAGTTCCAGCTGAATATAACGAGGCTTTGAAAGCGATTCCTTTGAGTAGAATCAAGGGGAAAGTTCTGAGCGCAAAATTCCTGGCAACCTATTGGCCACGGTTAATTGTAAGTATGTAATTTTAAATTTAGAACCTAAAAGTGGGTACTGACGTTACGTGGTGTAATGTTACGAGGTGAATAGCATTTAACACGTTCCGCAACAGGCCGAAATCGGCCTGCCGCTGGTGCGAACGACGAAAATTCATCCCTCTCTCTAATGCAAAACTATTATTTCAGATGTATTCATTACATTACTTAAAATATATAAATTATGTTTCCAATTATTATAGCAAAATCAATCGTAGTGCTGGTGGGTCTAGAAAGACCTGCTACGCACTGGCGGAAACATCATTGGGGGCGCATTTAAGCCCGCCGCCGCACCATATGGAGAATTATGTTTTTACTTGCCGCAGTAAACGTCTTAAGGCGTTGTTGTTCGCTGGTTCGTCGTGTAACACATATAACACCGCATAACGTCGATCAATACGCACTTTTAGATTATTTATTAAAAGCAAACGGAAATAATAATAATGACTTAGACGATGATTAACCCATGTTGATATTTTCCTCGATATTTTAACAATAAAAAAGGAAACTAACCAATAAAACATAAGGCCGGGAGTACACATGCCAGTAGATAGCATACTTGCATGCCAAGTCTCGTCTCATACGATTTTGTTGACATCGCTGGTATATACTGTGCCAGTAGAAGGTACATGAATGCAGTTGGATTGCCTGCTACATCATTGCACTGGCATTATTCCGTATTAACTTGCATTAACTAAACTAGTTAATAACAATAGTATGTATCTAATCATTTTTTTTAATATTAGGTGAGAGGGCAAGTGCTCCCATCATCAGCGCAAGAGCGCGTCCAACCCAATAGCATGCGGGTGTCCACACAAAAGATGATACCTTGGAGCTGGTGTCAGAGTCTCATGTCCACGTTGAACCATACCCTGGATGAGTCCAGTCTATGTCTAGATCCTATCATGTCACATCACAGTTTGTGCCTGGTAAGTTAAACTGATTTCACACTTGAATACAGATTTTGATTGAATATATAACACTCAGAGAACGAACTTACTTTATATTACTGTAAACAAATCGTAAAATCTAAATTCAAATGCTTAAACGATTACGAACGCTTTTGCCATTGGCTAATAATTACCATAGCAATCTTGCTTCTTTGCTGCTATTGACTTGTAGTTTTAGTCCCTTTCCCGCAGGACCATTTTTCTAATTTACTTACCCCCAAAGTTCAATAGCGTGAAAATGTACAGGATATAGCGTGTCGTAAGTATAGGGCTTTGTATTACAAAAAGAATTATTTAAAAGTATACTGTAATCGCTGACATTCTACGTAACTAAAAAGTGTGTGTTTACGCTTTACCTATATCTATACGTTATGAAGGCATTTTTTTTTGGATTTTTGTATGTATTGAAATAACTCAAAAACTACTTGGTCGAATTCAAAAATTCTTTCGCCATTAAAAAGCTACGCCTATACTTTTTTGTTATTTTTTACTTTACTCATACGAAGTCGCGTGCAACAGTTAGTTAATAAAACACCTATATATCGAAATTTTTAGAGAAAATAAACAATACTATTTTAACATGGCGTTTAAACGGTTACACTTACCATAGCCTGACGCGGGGGCGCCAGTGACCGCTGACGATGGACTGTGGGGTATCACATCAGGTTGGACATCAGACAACTGTCTCGGCAACCCCAGCCCTACTATCTTCACGCGGGTCTCCTCGCCAGTCGTGCGGGCCTGGCTAGACTCTCAACTGACCGACGTTTGATAATCTACTAGTATTTCGAGAACATTCTATGGGCTACAATTTAAAGGGATTTTGTTTGTCAATTGTCAAATAATTCGAGTATTTAAACTATTAATTTAAATAAGAAATTATAGTTTACTTGATACTGTGATCACAAAGTACCTACCAATGTAAAATACCTACAAAGAAGTGATTTACTGAAACCTTTGATCAACAAATAATGTTATTATAGTTTGTCTAAATAAGATAGATTAGTTTGATAAATGACGAATATGAAGTATCGAATTCAATTTGTATGAAGGCAAATGCCGTACTTAATAGACAGGTATCGTAGTGACGAAACAAACACGCAGCGAATAATAATGAGCTATCGATATTCGGTAAAAATCATTATCGAACTCAACTAAAATTATTATTTTATTATTAACTAATTTAGAGGACAGTGTAGTGAACATTATAGTGTAGAGAATTTAGCGATGACAGAAATAATAGCGAAATTGAATTACGGTTGTAGTAGTAATAAACATTTTTTACCCTCTTCAATCTATCTTATTTAGACAAACTATACGGCGTTGTAAATGGTATGTTGACTACGTTTAAAAATAAAAAAAAATAACAGCTCACTTTACAAGTGTGCTGTTATTGAGACGAATTTTAAAGTGCCCAAATATCTTTTGTTGAACAAAGCGGGCGCACACCTTTGACTAAACTGTCACACAACTGTGGTGCGATTGTCGATTGTTTCGCAGCCTATTCAACTGTTTCTTGCACAACTGAAAATCGGTGTGCATCTCCATATAAGGTCATAGGAATTAAAACGTGACTAAACAGTTGTGCGATAGTTTAGTCAAAGAGTGCACTTTAAAAATAAGTTTTAGTCTGGTTTTAAATAATGGGGCAGAATATAATGTTCGGGTGTAAAAAAGGGCATATGTTTATAAATTTTTATACACATGAATTTCTATTTTGGTTTTTTATTTTCTTCAGTCTTTCACCCGTCTATCTTCAGTCGCCGAATATGTGGTAGTGCCCGCTTTAACACCTTAGCAGTGCAGGGCCGGCACGCCCCCAGTAATACCACGACCACACAGAAGACAGCCGTCAAATGGAAGAAATTCTGTGTTTCATCTGATGAGTGTGGTGCCGGAGGCCCAATTTTAGTCCCTTTCTCTTTACCACCTTTTTCTTATAAGGTGAGGATGGGAAGAGGAAGTTGATTTGACGGTGGAGGAGATGCATAGGAAGGAGAAATATCCTCTTTATGTGCGTCTCCTTCTCCGTCGGATAAGGGTAGGCAACGCATCTGCAATTACGGATGTCTATGGGCAGCGGTCGCTTCGTCATTTTGGCGGATTCAGGTGGCCGCGTGCTCGTTTACCACCATATCTTATAAAAAAATATAAAGAAGTAACTGAAGGTAAGTTTTTTAGTAAGCAAAGTTATAAGGTAATATTGGTATTAAATATTTATTTATTTATTCATTTATTTATTATTTTTTAAATAATACATAAAACAAAAACTGCAAAGAAAATTTCATGATTTTTATATTTTCTCAATCATAATTATGATTTTTACATCGTACAAATCTTTATTTACATCAATACCAAACATAATACAATGTAAACGTGTTTTTTCACAGTCTTTGGTAATAAATTTAGCTGTAGGTTGCGTAGACAAAAGATTCCCATAGAATAAATGCTTAAACATGTATATAAAAATAAAAAAAGTAATATGACGCAAATGAATTGACAGTTAAAAAATGAATAGCAAAGATTCAATTAAGAGTTAAGTATTAAATATTAAAAGTTACTAAAAGGTTTCAAGCAGTTAGCAACATTAAAAATAACCAAAATAAAAAGGAATTCTATACAGAGATACCGGTAAGAGATAGCAAAATTGGTGGAATCTATACGGTAAGTCAAAATGAAGATAATTTTAAAATAACTTTGACTAATTTAAAGCAATTTGTAATTGTACAAACGCAAATAATCTGTTACATGTTTACTCCTTTTCATAAAAATTTGTAATACAAATTAAAGTCAACACCCCACTCACTAGACAAAGAACTTCATGATCCAAACAGTCGAATAATTTGGCAGAATATTCCTCTAACATTTGAGTATGTCATACCAAATATTCGAAGTAACCGTAAAGAATCGATTAATACAGTGTCTTGGCACATACAAATTGTATTCTCTCATTCAGAGATAGCCAGCATAATCTTTTTCCAAAATTTCATGCATTAAGTCTTTCTTAATCAAAAGAAATCATTCCGTTTATCATCTATTTCTTCCTAAATTCTTCTTCGATCTGTTCGTCGCTCTTCCCTTTTGTTTCTGGTAATAAAATTATTATAACAAAGAAACCTATTATGTTGATACCAGCGAAGCAGAAGAAGGTGGTATATATGCCCAGGGCGGCAGAAATAGGTGCGTACAACATGAGTTGCAAGAAAGTCATAACCCAAGAATGCATAAGCACTAATCCCATTACTTTAGCACGGATCTGGAACAAGAACAATTAAGTAAATACAAACAGCTATCACTGCATTTGAAGTTAAACTTCCTACGTATATATTTAGTTTAAAGAACCTCCTACTAAGGGTCTAAAGCGTGCTGTCTCTTGCTCCCCTGGCGACCTCATTTAGAGTACTCTTAACCGAAGACACCAAGAAAATTAAATATGTCAGAAGTGATTCCAATTTAAATTTGTTAAAAGAATTATTATTACCTGGAAATTGAGCATTTCTGACATGATGATGAAAGGTAACGGAGAAATACCAGCTGCGTAGCCGAAGATCGCACAGACCATAGCCAATACTGGCAACCAGTTAGGTGGACTTATGCCGTTCTCTTGTAGAAGCATGCCACAGCCCATAGTGCCCAAAGAACATGCAGATATTAACAAGCAACCCACCAACAGCGGCTGTAATAAGATAAGCAATTAAAAAAGACTATTGGGACAGTGAAGTGAAAAATTGTATTTGGCGTCACTAGCCGATGATCTAGTCTAGGTCTAAAGAAGCTACTATTAAAATGAGCTTAAGTGATCAACTTCCTTCTTATCCTACTCCTATACGATCGGCGCTGATTTGATGTCATTTTTATAATTTACTTTACATTTTTCGTATCACTAGGAGGGCCTCATTCCTCCTCCAATGAAAGTAAGCAAGCAGTTGTTGTTAAAATTAAAATAAATCTAGGACTTAGGGCTATCGATACATTAATATTAAAAGTACTAACCTTACGTCCGAACCGTTCAACACAACCCATGGACACTAAAGAGCCAATAATCAACATAACAGGAAAGCTCAGGGACTGCAGTTCTGCGCTGATGCTGTACTGGACTCCACTGGACGCAAGAATACTGGAGCCGTAGTTGATGATAGCGTATGTGCCATTGGTAGCGTGGACCGTGATTATGAGAAGGGCCAGGATGATCAGACCCCGCCAGCTCTTGTTCTTGACTAGAAGAAAATAATGCCACATTAAAATGTATTCTATCAATATAATGATATATACAGTAGGACCTCGGTAACTTAAAAAGCTCTATAACTTAAAAAAATAATATGTTCCTTTCCCATCAGAGCCTAAAACCTCTATAACATAAACCCTTGATTTTTGTTTCCCTTGGACTTTAACTTATCACGGTTCTACTGTATTTGTATTTATTAAAAAAACAATTGCTAATGGTTGATTATGTGTATTCCACACTTAGTGACACCCTTAGCCGATTAGATGACTCAGGGTATGTCGTTTAAATTGGTTAAAGTCCTTTTTTCTAGTTCGTATTGTATAACTATTGTGGTTTTATTTTTAATGGATATTCTCTTTCTGATGATTAAATTGTAGTTTTTAGTACCTAAAGTTATAAAATGTCATCACCTATCGTTCTTTCAACGTTTATATGCGTAAATTGCCTTATTATTACAATATTATATTACAAACACTTACATATAGAGATCAGAGAAATCTTAGGAAGTGATTCAAAATATAGCTGTTGCTTTTTCATTATATCGATTTCTCTTTTAACTGATTCGTTGTCGACGTCAAGACCTCTGAGGAAGGCGATGGTCTTCGTCGCTTCCTGAAATAACAGCACTCTTATAGCCGGAACCAACTCGATGGAATAAATCGTGTGCGCTGAACCTAATGTGATCAATATTTATGGTTTAATTTTGTATCGTTGAAATACATATAATTAAGAAAAGTAAAGTGCACCATAAAATAAAACAACTATATGTCTCTTTTTATCCTTCCTTATAAGAAAATGGTGGACGTAGGATGGAGTAAGTGATCTCCGGCTCGCATGCTCGTCAAATGGAACGCACTTCCACTTGACGCGTATCTTCTGTGTCTGGTATTGTACAGATTAGACCACTTCTATAGCATATAATACCTCGTAATCTACCCCACAGTTGCTGTAAGATCATATCATTGGGTACGAATTATATAAAAATCTACACTCACTTCAACATTCCCTTTCTTGATAAGAAAGCTTGGTGATTCAGGCATCGTGATCATTAGAACAATTGTCAATATACTCAGGGATAGTACAATCCAAAGTACTATGAAGTAATCCAGATATGCTCCTATAATATACATGAAGAGTATGCCTAAGTTCTGCGCCATAACAAGTATAGATCCCAAGAGTCCTCTGATGTCATCTTGACTGATCTCTTTCACGTACATCGGGACTACGATAAAGGACCCTCCGGATGCAAGGCCGGCGAATGCTCGTGCTACCACCAAACCCATAGTAGATGGAAACGATAATCTTATAATCCAAGACACCTGAAAAACAGAGAATATTAGTTACTACCGTTCTTCAAAAGGTGACATAGCTTTGAAACGGAATGAAGGTCCCAAATCTAAATTTACAACGGCAAAGATCACGTCAAATAACCATGCATCCCTCTTAATATCTATGGCAAAAACAGGCATAGCTATTTGTTGATAATTAAAAAGATACATCTTGTCAAAGTACACTTTATCGTCATCAACACCACACGACCCCATTGAGGGGCTTGAAACATACCCAAAGTAAGGGGAGACTAGGCGATAGTCAACCACGCTGGCCAAGTACGAGATTCGAACCCAAGACCTGTGGATTACAAGTCAAGTACTCAAACCCCTGAGCCACCGACGCTCTAAGACTCGCATCGCTGAGATTTTAGAGCAGAAAAAAGAGCTTACCGTTTCAAAAGTAGGTACAGCTATGACAGCTAATTTCCTTCCATAAATATCAGCGATGTATGAATAGAACGGCGCGCTGAGCGCAGCAAATACACACATAATGCTGGCCACTAATGACACTTCATTATCTGTTAGTGGTACTCCAATGGGAGATTGATCGGATTGTAGCGTTCTCGTGATAGGCGACATCCAGCCAGTTTCCAATCCGTATAACATTAGGGCAAGGTTTGCTGAAATATAATTATATTTTATAGTTGTAAAAAAAAGTGTGTGTTGTGTAACAGATGAATGGATTGCGTGAAAGGTGACATGATCAAGAAGAGAGTGATGACTGAGATGACGTATGATAGAGTAATGTGGAGGACATAAACCTGTTTCGCCGCTACGGGAGTAGGATAAGGAGGAAGATGATGATGAATTAAAAAAAATCAAACGCTGGGTTTTGTACAGCTCTTTTACATAGCATCAGCGCTTAAAGCTTCGATATTGCTGATTTAAGTCTAAAAACACCGCAGCAAGTGAATACTTGTTAAAAACTAAATAAATAACTTTTTTTTATATTTTACAGTTTAACAAATAGTTAAATGACTTTTATTGTAACAATGTCTTATTGTATATGTTATAAAAACTACACTTAAGGTTCCTTTTAGCGACCAATTAACGACTTATAGAGACGATTCAATTTGCGATTCAGACTCAGAGTCAGTTAAGGGTTTTGAGAATGTATGGATTTTATCTCAAAGAAACCCAGAAAACATGGTAGATTTAATGTGAACAATATAAGGTACCTCTTAGTAATCAATTAACGTTTGATAATACGCCATTAAGTGCGTTAAAAATAATGTTTCACAAAAGTTGTCCTTAAATAAAAAACTAATTACCAGCTAAAGCAAAAATCCATTGCATCCTCGTATTTCCTGAACGTATAACTTGTTTCCTTGTGTCCAACATTTTTAAAAAGATACACACTTCTAAAAAAATTTTAATTTTTTTTTTCTTAAAATACAAATTTTATGGTGAATTGTTTCAAACCGATTTATGTTTAGTCTAGTCTGAGAAATCAAATGTAATGATACGTATGATAACATCGCTTTATATTAGTTGTTTTATACTTACTGTTTATTTGTTGAATACAGTATGTTCATTTTTTCAATAAAAAATATTCACACTGGTTGGCACCACCACACCTTCTGGAAAAAAACATATTTCAAACCACCTTCCAAAAAAGAAGGAGGTAATCAATTCGTCTGTATGTTTTTTTTTTATTTGTGTTACGGCATAACTCCGCCGCTAGTGGACCGATTTTGATAAGTCTTTTTTTTTTTCTTGTTTAATCTATACTAATATAAAGATGGAAGATTTGTATTTTTGTATGTATTGAAAAATAAACGATTTTAAAAACTCTTACACCATTAAAAAGCTACGGCAACAAGGAGTAACATTAGGTATGTTTTTTTTATATTTACGGCGGACGAATTCGCGAGCAACCGCTAGTCTTTAAATAATTAGAGACACAAATTTTTATAACAGAATCTTATACACATTCTTTTTATATTGGTCTTAATTTTTTTTTCATAATATAAGGTGGCAAATAAGCAAGCGGCCACCTGAATCCACCGATATGGTAAGCGACCGCTGCCCATAAGCATCCGCAATTGCAGATGCGTTGTCTACCCTTCATTGACGGAGGAGACGCTCAAAAAGAGGACATTTCCCCTTCCTATGCATCTCCTCCATCGTCAAATCCACTTTTCCTTCCCATCCTTTCCTCTTAAGAAAATGATGGAAAGGGAAGGGGACTAAAATTAGGCCTTAATAAAAAAATAAAATAAACATATCTTGAATTGATTTTTGAGTCTGTTTTGGAACACCCCAAATAATGTAATATTGTGTTATTATTATTTAATTATAGTATGTTTGTTTAAACGTAAAATTACAAGTAGAAATAAATCCTAAACAAACACACAGAGTGACAATCTAAGCTTATTTTATATGTTTAAACAAACGAGCTCGGACATTTTTGGTAAGTAAATAAAACGCGAGTTTACATGCATTAGGTAACTGGAAATTTACTAAGTTTGTAAATACGTAGAAAGTAAAACCGTTGCTATAGTTTTTTTTTAATTAAATGACGCAAATAGGGCGTTCACCTGACGTTTGTGCTGCGTCAAATAAAGACAATGCAGTAATTTGTTAATTTATTACTTATAACTTAGCCCACGACTTCGTCGGGGAGGAGTTGGAAAAAAAAATATTTTAAGTGTGTGTTCTTTCGAACTATGTGCTACATTTGTGTCAAATTTCATAGAGATTGGTTTAACCGTCTCAGAGATAAGTAGCTACAAACATCCATCCATACATGGGCGTCGCCAGGGTCGGTTTTAGCATTATCGGCACCATGAGGGAGATTAACAAGGCGTCCTTTCACTGCAATACAAACTTGAAACCATACTAAGGGTCTGTCCCACCAAATTGTAAATTGTCTAATAACAATCCAACTTGTGAGATGTATAATGGAAATTTCGGATTCCATTCCCTTATCTGACAGTGACGTCATGATTAATCTATCTGAGTCTATCAGCCAGTGGTGGGACCGGCCCTAAGAAACTTAAGGGACGCGCCTGTAGCGCCCTTGGAGCAAAAAATAGCAAGACAAACATTTAAAAAACGATACGTAAGGCGTCTACCCTTTAATAGTCTTTTCAGGTAGGTCCTTTTTCAAATTAGGTCTTTAAAAATGAAGAATTTTCAAACTGGCCACTTTACACCACTAGCGTCGGGCGAATTCTAAATTCAAATTTATGAATGTTTTCTAGTTATTGTTTTTTGAATTTAGTTAATCATTTGTTTTCGCATGGTTGTTTTATTTTTTTTAAGTGCGTTAAAATAACAATTACACGAACTTCGTCTAGTTAAAAAAATTCTTGAAATAGTTACCGCGTCATCTAGTTATGTCTATGTTTAGTGTTACAAGAGCTTTACAGAATTAGCTGTAAGGGATAATGGTAATTTGTATTTCATTTTAAAGGTTATAGCAGTATATAAATGCTCTCGAAAACATAAGGTTACTTGATACTAGATAATATTATAACCTCTAGATGAAATATTTTATACCAGTTGACGTCTAAGAAGGCCTGCACTCCTTTGACTAAACTATCCCACAACTCTTGTGTGATTGTCGATTGTTTCGAAGCCAATTCCACTGTTTAGTTGTTCAACCAAAAATCGAGTAGTGTGAGCACCTCCATATACGCTCATAGGAATCAAAGCGAGACAAAACAATTGTGCGATAGTTTAGTCAAATGTGTGCGAACGCTCTAATACTATAATATAATAATTGTATTATCGACAACTAGGAATACATACATTTTCTCTTCACTACGAATGCATCCATTTTCTCTTCTGTATCTAGGATAAGGCATGAAAACTTCATTTGATCAGTGAAATACCATAACCACACAGAAGGCAGGCGTGAAGTGGGAGCAATTCCGCGTTTCCTCTGATAAGTGTGGTGCCGGAGGCCCAACTTTAGTCCCTTTTTCTTAGGGGACGTGGATTCGACGGTGGTAAAGACGCTTAAGAAGGTGAAACATCCTCTTATGTGCGCCTCCTCCTCCGTCGCTTAAGGCAAGGCAACGCATTCGGTATTGTGTATGTCTATGGGCACTTGTCGCTTCGCCAGGTTGGTGGATTCAGGTGGCCGCTTGCACGTTTGCCACCTTATAATATAAAAAATTATATATTACTATGTAAATATATTACTATGCAGTATTCATTCCAATCGTAACTATATTGATTTTTTTATTTGAAATACAAACAATTGTAAAAAATAATCAACATATAATATTTAAATAATAAATCAGACATGTAAAGCCATAGGAATATAGATAGAGTGAAAATGAACAAACGAATATTACTCAGTCGTAAACAAACTAAACAACCGGCAGACTGTTTTGTAAAGACTAACAAACAGTTGACTTATTATATTAGTAAATTAATATGGAATATACCGTTCGGATTCTAACTTCCGATCTTATGTGTAGGAGACCTAATTTTAGTTCTTTTCCCTTTTTAAAACAGGGAAATCCCTTTCCACGTTAAATCCATTTCTTCTCCTCTTCTCTGCGTCTCCCTCCTGTTGATTAAAGGTAGACATATCTACAAATGACGATTAATGGACATCGTTTCACTATTTTAGCGATTGTTGGTGGCAGTTTGTAATTTATCATTTCATAATAATAAAAAAAATTAACTACTTTAAATAAATCTTCTTTTTTTTCTTTTGATTCTTTATAGTTTTCTTTATCTTTGAATTATATACTTTTATAACTATAAATAAAAACTTGTCATTGGCCTTACTATACATAATACTCAACGTTTAAGTGTTTTATATATGTACGCTGTTGGTTTTTTTTAAATAAATAAATAAATAAATAAATAAATAAATAAATAAATAAATAAATAAATGTTTGCTATTATTTATTTCGTTTTATAGTATAACTTTGTAATTTTAGATAACATGGCAAATCAACGTCATTTGCGATCTGTAGTGCTTTCTCCCGCATCCTTTTACACCCCGTTCCAACTATAATTGTGTACCGTGCAGCGACGCTTTAGTAAAACTTCTTTTTAATGTGCGTTAAAAATACTCCATATGTCTTAGTAGAAATCTTTACAGCAGTGTATGATTAATTAAAATTGCCTAGTTACACTCTTTACCCATTACCAACAAATTTTTCCTTCGTAATATAGACTTAACTAATTCTAACATTGCATATACCAATATTTATACACGTTGAAGTTATGTAAATTAATAAATATAATTAGTACGTAAATGTAAGTAGAAACGGATGCTTAGAGACAACCGTTTTGATAAGAGACGCATATTATTAAGTAAATAACCATCTTGTGATATCATTGATAACTAACGCCGCATAATCTATGTTATATATCATACTTTTAATATTATTTTATCATCTGCATGACTCTTACCATCATCACAAGCTATAAGTCTCCACTGAGGGGCTCGGAGCCTACCCTAAGGCCTTAGAGAACCACGCTGCACTGCGGGTTAACTATGTACTTCACACATATCGTTGAATTTCTTTACCGAAGTGTGCAGTTATCACGATGTTTTATTTCACCGTAAGAACGTCGAGTAAATTATGTAGCGGGAATGTAGCGGGATTCGAACCCAGGACCTTACCTTACCTAAGGATGAATTACAAGTCAAGTGCTCAAACAACTGAGCCACCGACCTTTTACTAGGGTCGATATTACGACCTTTTTAATATAATACGACTAACTCAAACTGCCGTTTCAAACTTAACCTCTTTCACGCATAACTATATTTTTTCTATATTTTCATTTTATTTGTAAAGTAGACGTCGCTAGCCAATGGTTTAAGGCTAGATCTAGCCGTGGCTACCAATATTCTGGTCATATTCGAAATATTTTTAATGTTTTCAGTTCTCTAAGGGTGGTCATGTTTAATTGCCTTATTATTTTTCATTACGTTCTTCAGTTATGATATGAATGATTTAAAAAAACAACAAATTATTTTTCAATAAAAATTGTATTTAAAAACATTTCCTAGCGAATTTCTTTTTGATTTCAACTTCTATCTCTTCGTCGTTCTTTCCTTTTGTCTCTGGTAGTAAGAAGAGAGACACGAAGAAACCAAAGAGATTGAGTCCGGCGAAGAAGAAGAAAGTGGAGTGATATCCTAAATACATAGATATCTGACTGTAGAGGATAAGTTGCATGAAATTCATAAACCAAGAGTATGTAACCACCAGACCCATCACCTTCGCACGAATCTGAAAGAAGATGGATTGAAATTAGAACAAAATTAACGGCTTAACTCTGCATGAGTATACGATGTGGGCGCCGAGTAGATTCACACAAGTCGGGGTCCATCTTCAAGTCGAGGTGAGTTAAGCTGTCTTTAGCTAAATCTTATTTGATAATGTTCATGAAAGTTATCTATAATTTCGGAATCCTTTCCTACTCTAAATTCACTTAAAACAACCGATTGCTTGAGTTGCTATGCATACTAGTTTTTTAAATCTTGCAAATTTTATAAATGCGAAAGTTTAGATGGATTGATGGATGTTTGTTAGAGTTTGTAGCCTAAACGACTGAACAGATCTAGATGAAATTTGGCAAAGACGTAGAGGATAGTCTGGAAGAACACATATGCTACTCACTTTCGTTTTTTTTTAATACCAGGCGGATAGAGTCGCGGGCAACATCTAGTCAATAAATAAAATGTAAATAACACGGACAAAAACGGAAATGTGTCACGTCACTTCCATTACACGAAATAACGAAGAACGTAACTAAATTAAAATCACGTTATAATTGCTGACACAGCAAAACGACTTACTTATCACTTATTCTCCTCAATTAATATTGGAGTCCATATACATTCTTATTTCCAAAAAAAATAAAATAAAACCGATAAAAGGGGTAAAAAAGATACCTGAAAGTTCAATATCTCAGACATTATTATAAAAGGCAAAGGTGAGACACCCGTCGCGTATCCGAAGACGATGCCAACCATGGCTAGGACTGGCAGCCAGCTGGGCGGACTGAAACCGCTGGATTGTAGGAGCAGCGCCACTCCAAGAGCACCCATAGAGCACACGGATAGCATTAAACAGAACCCCATCAGCGGCTATTACAACAGAGACAAATTAGTTGCATAAAATTGTTTCTAGAAAAAAAAAAAACATACAGACGAATTGAGTTCCTCCTTCTTTTGGGAAGTCGGTCAAAAATAATGGAAGTTTGAAGAAAAAAATCTGAATTAATTTTAAATTCGACTGAAGGGAAAAGTGGCGTATACACAAAAATACTATTGTAGTAATTAGGTTCTTTTAATAAAAATCCTCTAATTATACTTCTTACGTTCTTTTTGTAAATATGTGAATGTTTAGATGGTTTTTTGTTAGAGTTTACAGCCTAAACGGCTGAATGAATCTCGATAGAATTTGGCAAAGATATAGAGCATAGTTTGAAAGAACACATGGGCTACTTACTTTTGTTTTTTTTTTAAATCCACATGGGTGTAGTCGTGGACGATAGTTAGTATTAAATATAAATACTTTTTTATACTAATAATTATGTTTATTATGGTGATATCATCACAGACTTTGTAGGTAATAACAAAGTCTAGAAGTCTAGATTGATTCAGACGTTGTATTTTCTAAGCTACAATAAACACTATTGTGTTACTTAAAATGTTTTAAATTCCTTAAAGAGTTTTCTCCGCTAAGTTTATAAATTTTAAATTCCAATGACTTCATAAGTTTTACAACTTTTCACTTGTCAGTAGTGGAAAACATCTTGTTTTGCTTTCTAAAAAGTCGAAGTTTGTGATAGATTTTATTATATAAACTTTTTTATACACCACTAGTTAGCTTTCGCCTGCGACTCCATCCGCATGAAATTAAGACAAATTTTGTTAACAAAAATTTACCTTTCGTCCAAACCTCTCAACTGTGGCCATTAATACCAATGACCCAATAATCATCATGACAGGAAAGCTCAGCGACTGCAGTTCGGGGCTGATGCTGTATGGGATCCCGCTGGCGGCGAGGGTACTAGCGCCATACGTGATGACGGACACCGCGCCATTTGTCGCGTGCACGGTTATTATTAACAGGATGAGAATAACTATCCGACGCCAGTTGCTATTCCGTACTGTGTCGAAAAAAGAAATTGTTACAACCAAAACAGATATAATATATGTAACTAGTTACGCTGTTATGGACGAGATAGTAGGTAGAGTACTGGGTATGCTTTGATTCGATCCTTGCTCGTTTCTTTTCATACTTACATTCTATCTATCCTTAATTTTTATTTTTGTATGTATTGTATACAGCGACACCAACTCTAAAATAGTTGCAAATATATAAGGATCACGTGATTCCAATGCCGGTTTGAGCCCTACTAGCGCTTTAGGCGAGATTTCTACACTACCCACTTGTACAAGCAATCGTCGACATTGTCTATTTATCTCAATTGATTAAAGCCACTTACGTATTGATAATAAAGAAATCTTCGGCACTGATTCATAGTATAACTCTTGTTTCTTCATTGTGTCGATTTCTTTTTGTACAATTTCACTGTCAACTTCCAAACCTCGGAGATTAGCTATCGTCCTTGCAGCTTCCTACAATTGTATCAGAAAATCAGTTAAGGATTTGATTGGATAAAGGAAAATTTAAGATTCTATCTAAAATCCTGCAGTTCTCATTAAAATGTTTAAATGAAGACAGGAATTATCGCTAATTCGTTGTTTTTTTTTTTTCAATATCATAAGGTGGCAAACGAGCAAGTGGCCACCTGAATACGCCAAAATGACGAAGCGACCGTTGCTCATAGACATTCGCAATAGCGGATGCGTTACCTACCCTTAATTGACGTTGAAGGAAACGCACATAAAGAGAATATTTCCCTTTCCTATTCATCTACTTCATCGTCAGATCCAAATTCCCTTCCTTTTCTTATAAGAGAAAGAATGGGAAGGAAAATGGATTAAAGTTGGGCCGTCAGCACCACATTCATCAGACAAAACGCGGGATTGCCACTTCACGCCTGTCTTCTGTGTGGTCGTGGTATTGTACCGAGCGAGTCTACCTATTCGTGCGAAGATGTTAAGCGGGCTCTACCACTGTTTTAAGAAGTAAAGTTCAATTAAACGATAAAGAAACAAACTACAGTATTCGACTAACCTCAACTTTACCTTTCTTTACTAGAAACGCTGGTGATTCAGGCGCTTTCAACATCAAAACAATTACGAACAACGACATTGATAGCGCTATCCAAAGAACTGTGAAGTAATCAAGAAACGTTCCCATGGTATACATAAGTAAAACTCCTAAATTCTGCGCCATAATAAGCAAGGATCCGAGAAGACCACGGATATTATCCTGACTGATCTCTTTCACGTATATGGGGATGACGAGAAAGCAACCGGATGCTCCGATACCTGAGAACGCTCTTGCGACGATTAAACCGACGCTTGTCGGTGATGAAAGTTTGATGATCCATGATAACTGCAATAAAGCACAACTTAGTTATCATAATAATAAATGCAAAAGTTTCGATGGATGTTTGTCAGCGTTTGTTGCCTAAATGGTTGAACGGATTTCGATTAAATTTGGTATAGATGCAGAGCATATATAGTCTGGAAGAATAAATTTCACGCTAACGGAGTCGCGGGCGAAAGCTAGTATTATAAATGCGAAAGATTAGATGGTTGTTTGTTAGAGTTTGAAGCCTAAACGGCTTAACGGATCTCGTTGAAATTTGGTATAGAGGATAGTCTAGAAGAACACATAAGCTACTTACTTTTGATTTTTAATTCCACGCGAACGGAGTCGCGGGTGAAAGCTAGCTAATCTATAAATATCTTAACATATCCTAGTGTTGGTCTAGAATTATTTCATACGTTATTTTTAGTTAAATTAAGCGAGTTATCATCAGGATGTAATCTTAATGAGCAGTGAAAAGAACATTTTGGACATATCAGTATTAGTGCCTAATTCCACTTAAGTTCACTACACACATTCAGTTCTAACTAAAGAACTAAGCAGTTCAAATTTTGCTTAAACACGTTATAAATGAACACCTCATCTGTTAGAACTAAGCATATGTAGAAGGGTAGATGTTAAACATCTAGCCGGCCATAAGCGAACGTGCCAGTGGAAACAGTAAATATTCGTTGCACGGCCACAGTCACGTTTTGTTGCCATGTGGAAAATATTTAATACTTACCCCTTCGAACGCAGTAACACACATTGCTGCAGGTTGCCGACCGAAACGGTCGGAGATGTATGTATAAAAAGGCACACTTAATGTAGCAGTCATGAATAGAATGCTCGCCACCAAAGAGATCGCATTATCAGATAGAGGTGCTCCGATCGGTGACTGATCAGATTGCAAGACTCTAGTCATAGGTGACATCCAGCCTGTTTCTAAGCCATATATCAGCAAAGTGGAATTCGCTGAAAATTTTAACGTTAAACTTTAGACGTCAATGTCAACACTTAACTTTTAATTTATTTCTTCTAAGCTGGGAGCAAAATAATTAGTTCAAGGTCTACAATACATAGTAACTAATGGCCTGACAGACGATGGTGAATGTGAATCATAAAGGGTGTTTATTTATTTGTTTGCCAAAATGCAATGCGTTGCTCTGAATAGATGGAGGGGGAAACGCACATAAAGATGATATTTCCCCTTCCTATGCGTCTCCAGCATCAAGTTCCACATTCCCTCCCCATCCTCTTCTTATAAGAAAAAGGGTGGAAAGGAAATTGACTAAAGTGGAGTCTCCCGCAACATGTTTTGAACCGCTGTCAACTTTCACGATATCAACGTGCGGACAACACGTTGACAATGGTTGGATTTTACGGTAATAGTCAACACATTGTCCAAGTTATCGAAAAGTAAAAAATTTAGGGTATAAATGTGATATCGCTATCTCTGTTTTACTCTTAAAAGTGAGTGAGATGAATGATACATTCATAATTATGTTCGTAATTTACCTATTAAAGCCCATATCCATTGCACTCTTGTATGTCCTACACGTTCAACAGACTGCTCTATTTTTTCTAACATTTTTACACAAAATAAAAACACTCTGTATTCTAACTAAATCAGTCTTAAAAAATATTAAAAAAACTTAATAGCAAAATTTCATCGTACTCATAACTTCTATAATTTCGCGTTAACTATTTTGTAACAATTGAAACAACCACCATACACGAGATAACAATCTTTTATAATCATAATATTTGTTATTTATTATATACAGGATGTTGTATTTTAAGAGATAAAATTGCATAATTAACCTTATAAAGCAAATAGGTCGCGATAAGAAATCACAAAAACAATTTACTTAGTCAAATTATTTATAGTCCTGACTTAACAGTTAAATTCGACATTTTTATAGAAATATGTCAAGTCATTCATTAGTAAAATGATAGTTACTATGTGGCCCTCTTCATTGTGACCATTTAACTACTCTGCAACATTTAGAGAGCCTTACCACCCTTTACATAGAAGAGTTGCATAGGTTACATTATTATTTGCTTTAAGTTAAGAAAATAAAGAAATTAGCTATGAGGTATACTCCATCTTAGACAAAATTCAAAACTTAAAAAAACATAGTATCTATTATTTACGTCATAATAGTAGATTCAATACTTACTAGTTACGGAAAATTTTGTAAAACTACACACGTATTTATCAAACAAAATATAATCTACATATGTTACTCACTGAAGTAAAGGATTTTTTTTAAATTGGTTTAGTAGTTTTTGCAGTTATAGTCAATACGTACAAAAATCTAACAATCTAAAATTCAAACCATACCTCCTTAAGTAAGAATAACAGTAGTAAAGTTGAAATGGTTAAGGGTGTTCAGAATACACAAGTCTGGCGCCCCAAATGTTTCATGCGGTACGTTCATTGGCTGGCGCCTCACACGGGTCGGCGCCCGGGCGCCCCTCACCGCTAAACTCCCGGTTTATAACTGCCCCAGTTTGAGGTAACATGAAATTTTCTTACGATCATCCTATAATTATTGTATAACACCCCACATTTACATGATATGAAATCAGTCGACGAGTACTTACTTCGAATGGAAAATTTTCTCGACAGAGCGAGAAAAACGAAATCACTTGAGCTTACATTTTGTTATTTTAATGCTGACGCAATGCCAGATTCTTGTATCACGAATCGGAGAGCTGAAATATTCGTTACTAAATTAAAATGTACTCACAAAACCTTCGATTGAAAAGATGGATTTGAAAAAAAAAAGACCTTTTATCTCTAAGAGATCGTTAGATTAAATGCAAAATTGGTTAAAGCCATTCTGTTATGCGTTTAAATAAAGGCCTGAATGTCAAGCTATATAATCACGTAAAGGTCATGAACTTATGACATCGTAATATTCCGCGTAATTTTAAAAGGACAGATCAAAAACCTTTACGCGATGCGAAATCAAAATCTCATCATCATCGTCATCTGTCTCCTTATCCTACTCCTGTAGGGTCGGCGCAACAATGTTCTGTCCTCCTCATAACTCTATCATACGTCATCTCAGTTATCAATCCCTTTTTGAACATGATTTCAAAATATCCGTTACGAAAACATGTGCGCATATATTTTATCAACTTGCCCTTGTCCCTACGGAGGGTTGGCACAGTATGCTGCCCTTTCATACATTTGTATTGTTAGGAACAAAATTAGTACCGTGCTGTAGAGTTGGAGCAACTCTAGATTATCGGCATAAACGTCACCTCCCTAGCTGACAGCTGTCAATGTCACTAGAAGTATGGATAGATTGGCGCGTAACTTGAGTTTTGACGAGAAGTATTGCTCTGAATAAAAAGCGACAGTATCAATTAAATAAGTCGTCTAATAGTATTAACCCATCCTTTCTTGAGCATATCCTCTATTCACATAAATTTATTGATACTAAAATAACCATTGCATAATTATGGAGGATTAGATGTATCTGCGATGTATTCATCGGAACATCTGAATTTCTAAATGAATAAAGCCAAGGGCAACGTGTTGTATATCATCATCAACTTGCCCTTATCCCTTACGGAGGGTCGGCACAGTGTGTGCTGCTGTTCCATACATCTCTATCAGTCGTCATATCTGAATCTAATCCTTTCTTAAGCGTATCCTCTTTCACACTATCCATCTATACTTTATTCGGTCGTCCTCTTCCTTTGTAGCCATTCACATTCAATTAACACTTTCTGGTTTATGTCCCCATCGTCTCGTCGCATATCATGTCCAACGGAGCAACGCCTTGTATATATGTATAGGCATGAAAACAAATATTGAATTAAAAATGTAACAGATAAAAAATATTCGGATCAAAACAAATAACACCATTGAATCCTTTTAAAATCGCCAAACAAATAATTGAAACGCGTAAAATGTAAACACGATTTTTAGAACACCAAACATCGTATCGTGATTATTCTAAATTTAGTTTATAACTGTAATAACGCAATTTTTGACGTCAAACACAAATCCGTACAAATATATGTGACAGGTTGATTTTGAGAAAGATATATTTTTTTCTGGTTAAACATTATAATTGTTTGAACTTCTTTAGTTGTTTAAACATTGGCCCTGTTTACTTTTATATAGATCTAGTGGTTATGCAAAATTTCGTAAGTTCACGGCTGTTGCGAAAATTTGTGGAATAGATTTTTTTAGGTTATATTTTAAATTTCACGATTTTTTCTTATTTAGCTCTTCTCAACTCCGTGGATTCTTGATTGTAAAAAAATTGAAAATGTAGACAACATTATTTTTAATTTCATGTCATTTTCAGGACATTTTTTTCGATACTAGGTTTCCTAGTCTAGGTTTCTGATATACAACAGTTCTAATACTACTTTCTTAGTTAAGAATAGTCTTATTATAATCCAAAACACATTACAAATTATAATAAAACTTACAATCATTATTTTGTTAATAAATTCAACAACAGATAATCACCCTGTATGTTGACATGTCAAGTCTCGTGAGCGGACGGAAATAGTACACAAATAAAGGGGCTTACTACGTGAATTATTTATTACATACGACTCGATTGAGTAAATGTCATATTAATGTGTAAATATACAATAAACTTTACTATCTTGCGACGAATATTTTCCACTCCGATACTGTTCTTGGTAACTAATGTAAATCTAACTTCTATTAAACACTATTTAAAAGTAGATTTCGTTTAATTAGTCGATACTCTTCCTTCTAAGCTAATTTCTTAATGCTCGAAAGAGATAGCAAACATGAAGTAGTGACCAAAACAAATGTTAAAGATTCTCAGAGAATTACTTTGCTCATTTTAAATGATAAATTAAAATTAACAATTGTATTCTTATCAAAGATCGATATAATAAATTGATTTTTTTTCATACTAGTAACTTGATTACTCTAGTAATTTAACAACGAAAATTAACTAAAAACATAGATCGTATTAGATATTGAAGCATGATTTATCTTTACGACTAGCTTCCGCCAGCGACTTCGTCCGCGTGGAATAAAAAAAGAAAACTGAGTAGCCTATGTCAGTCAGATTATCCTCTACATCTATACCAAATTTCATCAAAAACAATTCAGCCGTTCAGGCTACAAACACAAACATCCATCTAAACTTTCGCATTTATAATATTACTAGCTTTCGCCCGCGACTCCGTCCGCGTGGAATATAAAAAAAAAGAAAAGTAAGTAGCCAAATTTATATCCGTTCAGCCGGTTAGGCTACCAACTCTTACAAACATCTGTCCATCTAAACTTTCACATTTATAATATTAGTATGATTAAAAACGCAATAAAAACAAAACATTTCATTCAAAAGTCTCATCATTACGTTTATAATATTAGTAATATTACCGGGAAATAGAATAATGCACCTGGCGATCTACGTCTATGAGTAAGAAATCTCATACTGTGTACAATACACGATGGTGTTTAAAAAAACTAGAAGAAACTATAACTAACTTTATTATACCTGACCATTGTTTCTTGTACAAACATCGTATTGCGTAAAACTGCAGATGCAATTGCTCCGCTACCAAGCTTATCGTTCAAACGGGAATTTTTTTACATTTAATATGTAAAATATAAAATAAAATGGATCCTCGGTTTAGATTAGTTGTGTTCTTTATAGTTTATTTTTATAACACTTATTTGGAAGTTGAAACAGGTAAGTGAATTGTGTCTTACTTTCGTCCGTGATTCCGTCCTCGTGAAATTAAAAAATAATATAAAACATACCTTATGTTACTTACTGACAACTTAGCTCTTTAATGGTAAAAGAATTTTAAAAATCGTACCCAGTTTTCGGTCCGGAATCGGTTTTTAACTTATTTAATTAGAATCAAAGTTTTTCTCTTTACAACATTACAGATTTCTACTTAATAAAATATTTGGATAAAAATTTAAACAGTCAAGTATCAAAAAGTGTATTTAATTCTTATTATTTTAAATAGTTTCAGTATATTGAATCGATAGATTTTGTGGTTCCGATTGACGCACTAAAAATTTTCTTCTCGTGAATAGCTATTAATTAATACTTTTAATATGAATTGATTTAGTTACATAGTTCTTGGTTAAAAAAAAAACAAAAGAAAAACTTAACTAGTTAAATTGGAAATGACGAGCTCTTTGTATAAATATAAGAAAAAAGGCGAACGGATGTGATGGTCACTGACGTCACAGAAGCCAGTCGCGTTTGAAAAGCACAAAAATTTACAATTTTTGTTTTTTTTTCTGGTTATCTTATAACTGAAACAAAAGTGACATGTATATATATTCTATTATTCTTCACAGCATCGACACTAAAAGCGGATTTAGAATGCGAATTCCCGCCAAAAATGGAGGAAGATCTAACACATGTGAGAAGAAAAAGATTAACAACGGAAACAGGACTTGTCTGCCTAGAAGATTATCCGTACACAGTATCAATAAGGTTCTAGAATTTTCTTTCTACTTTCTTTTTAATAATAATTCAAGAGTAATATTGCGGATTATTGAGCCAAAAGGCTCGCTTCCATGAAAGTCATTATTTTTTTAAAAGAAGATTTGCGGCGATATCATGAGTACGATGTTGTCCACCCTTATGCCTCCATTTATAATACGGAATTATGTACCAGTATTAACATTTACATATTTAAAAGCAAAGGAGGGTAAACCGCTCCCCGTTTACATTATTCCAGTCCAATTATCGAAGACAGGGGAAGAAAACAACTTTCAAAGTGGAACCCACACTACATTTCAGTAAAATTTTGGATTTTTTTACTGAACCAGCGCTGTATTCGATCGCTGTACTGGAATAATGTAAACTAGGCATAACAATCTTGTTTCATTGCTTGCGAAACTTCTAAAAATCCTTACAGTGACTTTGTTTATAAACATTGCTTGTTAACTTTGTCGACTTTCAATTGTCTTGTTAGGTAATTTCGCAAATGTTTGAACTTCAGATAACAACAGTGTACTTAAGTATGAATAAAACAATGTACTTACGTTTAGGTTAGACGGCGATAAATGCTATGGAATGCCTTTTTTTTAGACATAATATTTTAGATGAATTCATGTACCAAATGAACCTTATGCTTCGTTTAGTATAGTCAGACAGTAGCACAGGTCTGGCATAGACTGTATGCTGATGAAGCCAGTTAGTGTTAACATTAGGCCAGTTGTAAACCAGCGCTAATTTGGACCGCTATTCGCCCCCTTTACCGGCATAATGTAAACACCGTCAAATTCCATTCCAAAAAAAGTAACTATAAATCAGTGTAATAGACGCCCTATTACACTGATTTATAGTTACTTTTTTTTTAATTTTGACAGCTAATGGTTAAGCGAAACAGGTCTTTTCTGAAATTATTTAACGTAAATTTAGCAAAAGCATTGTTGATAATATTTATATTTTAGTTTGGATCAATGTGTTTTACTTTTTCTTTTTACTAATATAAATGAGAAAGTTTAGATGTACGGATGGATGTTTGTTAAAGGGTATCTCTAGACTACTCAACCAATCTCACTGAAGGCACACAAACTTGTTTTTTTTTTTTAATTCCGCAAGAATTCCGCGAGCGAAAACTGTTTCCATAACGTAAACACAGTAGGAGCTTCTGCTCTATAACCTATGACCGATGGTAGTGCCAGTATAGTATTTTATTATCTGTGGTAATAGCTAAGAAGAAAAAGAAGA
>NW_013525336.1:1489234-1497609 GCF_000836215.1 Papilio polytes | reverse complement strand
GTATTTTATTTTAATTAGATATCTGTGCAAGTATAAACATTGCTTGTGTGTACAGATTGCACGGCAAACACTGGTGTGGAGGAGCAATTGTGGGGAAGCAGTGGGTTCTCACGGCAGCGCAGTGTTTTGATTAGTAAGTAATTATTATTTTATATTGGTTGTAATATGCGCGATATCGCTGCAAGGATATTATCTAAGACCTATTTAATTCTAAACTACCGCTGTATTTAAAATTTCCACTAGCCCGCGAAACTGTAATAGTGTTGCTCAGTAGAATGCGCGGGAACTTACGCAAGTAACCGTTTAATGTTAAAATGGTCTAAGAAATGCAAAAAAATTGAGTTTTGATTTTATAATCTGTATAATAACAAAGCTACTTTTTCCTCTAAAATTAAAAATATCTTTATATTTAGCGTATCAAAAGAAGAAGTGACGGTCCGCATGGGCTCCGTGTTCCGTGACTTCGGAGGCCGTATTCTCGCTGTAACAAACGTCGAGAGACATCCAGATTACAAGATGGATCAATACTATCCTGAACATAATCTTGCCATGGTCAAGGTAAGAACTGAGAACTGAGAAAACTGTCTAAAGGTGCAGGAAATATAAAAAGCAAAATTCTAAAATTGTTTAAACCTCTCTGAAACATCCTTAAAGGCTAGCAACCACGTATCTCAACAGAAAAAGAGACGTGAGTGCTGGCCGTTTAATAATTAGTATCAAAATTCTTATTTACTTAGAGCAACTATTTAAATGCAAATCCGACTTAACCACCCTTGTCCCTGCAAGGGTTGTGCGCGTAAGGCATTTCCTCACGAAAAAAAGGAAATCTTACTAACTTAATATTATAAATGCGAAAGTTTGGATGGATGTTTGTTAAAGTTTGAATCCTCAACTGCTGAACGGATTTCGATGAAATTTGGCATAGATGTGGAGAACAGTCTGGAAGAATACATAAGCTACTTGCTTTTGTTTTTTTAATTCCTTGTGGAGGGGACTGAGTTGCGAGCGAAAGCTACTTTTAGCAATATATTTTTGAATTATTGTTTATGCTCTATTATTCGTCTTTTTGTGGCGGCGGCCATTTTGTATTTTTCATATAGTATCATACTCTATTCCTCAAGCCCTTTCATTTTGGAAATAGTAACGCTTTTGTCATAGAATTTCTACGTAACAATTGCATGATATACATTTTTGTTTCGACGTAGAATAAGCTTGAGTAATCTTTTAAGTTCTAAAAATATTTTGTCATGATACGAATTTCGTAGTTAAATAAATCAAATACAATAAAACAGCATTAAACGGTAAATTAAATAAACAAATGGCAACACCAGATGGGGTTCCTTCGACTGAATATTATGAATAAGGATTTTACTAGTTTTTACTAGTATAGTAATGTATTATCTGTGATAATAAATAATCTAGGGTAGAGATAAAGAAGTCTGTAATCCAGTATTGCTCGGTGGAACACGCCTGGTGGTATACCATGACTACACAGAAGACATGTAGCAACTGGAAGACATTGTGCGTACACTCTGACGAGTATACATGTTAAAGGCCTAATAATCCACTTTCCCTTTCCACCCTTTCCTTCTAGTGTATAAGACGAAGGAGAGAACGCGTAGGAAGCGGAAATATCCTTTATGTGGCGTCCCTTCGTTCGATTAAAGATCTCATCTGCGGTAGCAGATGTCTATGGGTAGCTGTCGTTTCGTAATTTCGATGTATTAAGATAACCGCAGCTTTTAATAACATTCTTTTAATTAAATAATCTGTTTTATATACTTGCATAAATATATGTCTACAGGTAAATGCTCCAATTACGTACAACAACAGAATACAAGCGGTGACTCTACCGCTTGCAGAAACATCTCTTCCGTTCATGTTTGGCGAGACAATTGTTACTGGATACGGATCTGTTGTAAGTGTTCTTTATTATTTCAAAGACATAAGAGCGTGGAACCTGAAACTAAACTATCGCACAACTGTTTAGTCTCGCTTTGATTTCTATGAGCTTATATGGAGGTGCGCAGTACTCGATTTTTATTGATTTGGCTGCGAAACAATCGACAATCGCACAACCGTTTGCGATTGTTTAGTCAAAGGTGTACGTCCGCTCTAGTAATACATAAGAGGTATGTAATTCGAAGACCTTTGGAGGCTTTCGGGTAAGCGACTTGTGCAGACAGAACTGAATTTAAGTAAATTGATTTTACAGGTGACAGGTCAGATCAGAGAAGGTGAGAACCAGGAGCTTCGACGTATGATAGTGAGGGAAGTACCGCGGGCGGAGTGCCGGCTGATGTACGGCAACGATTACCATTTGCAACACGACCACATTTGTCTGCAGAGCGTCACTAGAGGTGTCGCTTTGTGTGCTGTTAGTATTTTTTTTTTGTAAAAGGCAAACAAGAATGCGGCGATCTGCCATCAAGAGAAATTAATTGCTGCCCATAAACATATGCTACTGTAGATTTTTGCACTTTATAAAATACCTTCTCTCGGTTGTAAAATGACGATATTTATATTCGGTTAGCAGCAATAGATGCTAACAAAATATCTAGATTTTGATGTCGCTGCCATTCGTATTTTCTGCAGGGCGATACTGGAGATCCAGCTGTACATTTTAGCGGCATGAACCGTGCTGGCACATTGTATGGGATTGCACTCTTCTCCGGCACAGAGGAATGCGCTTACAAATCCAAACCAGGAATATTTGCCAAGGTAAATCTTGCTACAATCTGGTAACACCGTTCCTTAATTTTGATGGGCGATATAGGTCATGAAAATTAGCTTCCTAAAATACTGAATATAAATATACTTTCCAGGTATCCTTCAGCAGAACATGGATTGAGAAAATACTAAACGGTAAACCGGAGCCGTATGAGAGCGCTGACAGCGGCGAAAATGAAATACCCCTAGATATTATTAATACAGATTAAGTAAATTGTATCTTACAAATATAAGCTACTTCATTGTTGTAAAGTTGTTTTTTTCTTCTTTCCTCTTTTTTATAAATATTGAAAGCTGAATATCTACGTGAACACTTTTAGTTTTGATTATTGCATGATTAGGAACGTAAAGTCACAAGTTGAATAACTGTCAATCAACTGCCAATGTCAATTTTGACAATTTTTTACAGATGTTTGCGTTTGTACAAGAGGGGTTATGTTTGGAAAGAAACAAATAATTCTAATATGAAACAATTTAGTATATTAATTTATGTTTAATTATAAAAGAATGAAGTTCCTACAGAGACTGTAACGCATGTTTAAGTATATCGAGGGTGTATAATGGGGATTATGATCTATTTTGAGAATGCGAAAATTTGGTTGGGTTCCGTCCAAAGGTTAAGGTTTTGAGCATGAGTTAAATCCATTCGGGAAAAGAAGTTCCCGCCTAACGTGCTACTGACATGGACGAATTTAAATTAAGAGCTGGGGAGAAATTCGATGCACTTCACGTGAGTTAAATTCAACTTTTCTTAACCATATCAAGCTTAGCGAGAAAATGAAATAGAACCTTACATTTCTTCGTGAATGGTCTTAAGATTGTTTTTAATTGCATTTTTAGTTAATTTAGTGTAATGTAGTAATTTGTTTTGTCATCAATTCAATGACATTGGCCTAGTTGCAAAGAAATGACCATGAAACTTATGTAACTAATTTTTGCACTTAATTTTAAAGATTCCGTATAATTTTAAATTCCAATGGATTATTGTTTTTAGTTTGTTAATTCGATTTTAATGATTATTTCCATTATTATGGCTGTACACAAACTTTTAGTAAAAGAATTTAGTATTTGCCTATCAACAACTTACACTTGTCCCTACGGAGGGTCGGCACAGTATGTGCTCATCCATACATTTCTAATAGCTACCTGAATTCACTCCCTTATTAAGTATATCCTCTTTACTTTATTATTTCCCAATATGATAGCTTTATTGTTATAACTTTAATTCCCACCAAAAAAAACATGAATCTATTACTGTCCTGAAATAAATCTTTAACCAAATAAAATGTTAATATAAGGAAATTTAAATATTAATCATAGTTATCCTTATTACCTGACAGATTGTAATGGTTTTTGCGCATATGTCTATTTGTTTTTATATAAGTGGGTATCTTTGTATGTAAATTCCATTGTGTGCTTACAACCTAAATGACTGAACCTATATTGATGAGTTAGGTATCGTTTGATTTGTCTTCTTCTCTGGAATGTCATAGGACATAATACATCACGATGAAAAATCTACAGTAGATATAAGAATTGAATTTCTAAAAAACAGTGAAATACAAAGTTCAAATTTCAGTCACTATTTTTTTTTAATTAATGTTACATTATTTACCAAAAAATGTCAGTTTATTTTTAACTAGCTGTTGCTCACAACTTATACTTGTGAATTTAAAAATAATAAAAAATATAAACTATGTTACTCACTGATAACATAGCATTTCAAGGGCGGAAAGAATGTTTGAAATTGGCCCAGTAGTTTCTTAGTATCAGATTTTGCCTCTTTATAATGTTAGTATAGATGTGTTAATATTATTTCAGGAGGCAGCTAAAGCAGCGGCAAATGGAGGAAAGAATAGAGTACAGGATGTCGCTTCACAAACAACTGAACTTGTTAGAAGGGTAAGATAAACTGCATTAATACTCTAATATTTAATACTAGCTTTCGCCTACGAGTCCGTCCGCGTGAAATTAAATAAAAAACAAAAGTGTGTATCTTATGTATACTACCAGACTATCCTCTACACATGTACCAAATTTCAACAAAATCCGTTCAGCTGTTTAGGCTACAAACTGTAACAAACATCCATCCATCTAAACTTTCGTATTTATAATATTAGTATGATATAACAGCATCTTAAATGATCGGTTTGTCTAGTTTTGTTATTGGCTGGATTTCAATCTAAGATCCTTGACTTAGTTTAGAGTTACGCTGGGCCAATTGTTTCGGCCAAACTGTTACTGTACCTAGGTATTGTTTAGGGTTATTACTCATCAGATAATACTATAGCAAATACTATAGTTGTGGTATGTTGTATGGACCATTCATATAGCTAATGCCATTGAACTCTACCCCTGTTGACTTATAAAATTCTTTTACACAAAGACTAAACTTCATAGGCAATGTTATGACTATACCAACCCTGGGATTACATTTGGACAGCATGTGGTCACCATCGTTTTTCTTTCTTTTTGTTGTCTTAGTATAAATTTATATGTAATCATTAGCTTTCGCCCGCGACTCCGTCCGCGTGGAATAATAAAAAAAGTGAGTAGCTTATTTGTTCTTCCAGACGTCTACGGCTAAGCTAAAATTCATCGATATTGGTTCAGCTATTTAGGTTACAGACTCAAACATCCATCTAAACTTTCACATTTATAATATTACTGTTAATTTATGGTATTCGTAAAGTTCAGTGTGTCCGGTGGTCCTTCGAGCCGGAACCTGTGCTGATTTTTTTAATCTTTTTAATTTAATAATTTTCAGATACGTGAAGCCTTTCAAGAGTTATGGCAGAATGAGTTGTTTGTAGAGAGTAGAGAACGAGTTCTTGTGTGGACGAAGGATGCAGTTCAGCGGATCAAAGATGGCGCTCCTCCCCTATCACCCGTATTGTTGTATGAAGAACTGGTGGCTTTATTCAAAGATAGAAGTAAGTTTGAATTTATATATCTAATAATATAATGCAGAAACACACACTTCTTTATATAAAATTACATCAATCACGGCATGTTTTAGAATGCCATCTTTTTATGAAATGCTTTAGGCTATTTTAGGGGAAAAAATTAACCTAAGAAGCAAGGTTGCCATGGTTACTTAAATTTTCAGCCAAGGCCCAATTACAAGCACTTTCATTGTCATTTGAACATTACAATTTTGACATTGGTAGTTGTAATTTTTTGCCTAAAGGTTGGTACTGATTAGAGTTACAAATTACGGACTTGACTTACTGTCCCATAGGACACAACTCTGAAGTGGGTCAAGACATTGCATCAACTTGGTCCACCTCAGCTTTGAGCTAAGTTCAATTACCTTCTTGACAGCTACTGAACACCTTTATGTCTGCTACGCTTGTTCTCATTGGGATCTCCAGGGTCTCAAAATCAAAAAGTCAAGGGAAATTGCTCATTTTTTTCTTTTCTTCCAAAAAAGCAATCTCACAAGGGTTATGGGTTATGGATATTATTAGGTGTATTACAATATATTGAGGGTGCCGCCAATGGCAACAGACGCAGCTATGCCCCCCATTAAGGGGGGAGAGTCCCACATAACTACCTCGTTCCTCTGGGCACGGAGTATGCGTAAAGCATTCCCCTCGGGTAACAAAAAAGGTATATTTCGGTGCAGTGTGGCGTCGTAGCGTGGCTCTGTTCGCGTGCGGCGCGCTGGTGGGCGGGGGCGCGGGGCTGGTGCTGGGGCTGCGCGCGGCGGGCCGCTCGCCGGCGGGCCCGCACGCCCGCGCACTCCTCGCACAGCCCGATAGAACGGTACTGCTCGTAGATGACGCTGTAACACCAGGTTTGGACTCTATACACACTATAGTTCTATCTATACTAATCTATTAAGAAGAATTTTGTATGTATTGAAATAACTCAAAAACTACTGGACTGATTTCAAAAATTCTTTTACTATTAAAAAGCTACGTTATCAGTAGGTAACATAGGTTTTTTTTTTATCCGTTACGGACGAAGTCACAAGTAACAGCTAGTTCTGAATATTTTTAACCTGAAAATAACTACTGATTTTGTATTCTTTTTATTTAGCCACTACTCTTCTCTCTTCTTTTCTTCTCGATCGTATCTCATTTTGTACTCACTTGTTACTATTTCTTTTTGATTGTATTTTATATTGTATGTTTTTTTTCATAACTTTCTGGTTCTTGATTTAACTTTATTTTTACTTTTTAATATTTACTAAATGTAATAAATATTTACACTATACTTTTAGAGGCCTTATACTATTACGTTAATGATATTTCTGATTATTTTCCCTAAACTGTCGCGGGACAAAATTCTAGCTTTATTTATTTGAATTTACTGTAATGTTTCATAATAGAAATAGAAATAGAAATCATTTTATAAAAAAACAAGAGATTAACAATTACAATAACAGTTATACCAACTAAAAGATAAATACAAATTGTGGTTATTATACGATAAATGACCGATAACTTGTGTTTGTGCAAAGGGGCGGGTCCAGGCGAGGTACTGATACGTGTGCAGGCGTTCAGTGTGTGTGCGTGCGACCGCGCGGTACTCCGCGGGCGCGCCGCCGCGCTGCGCCCGCTCGTTACACGCTCACCGCTTACTATCGGACGGGGATTCGCTGGTGAGACAAATACTACGCCTTTGATAAAGCAATCATAGCATATTTTTGAATTGTTCTTTTATTCATAAAAAATCCCAACATGCAAGACATGCTGTAGGCTTTTTTCACACAATTTAATTCAGAAAGTAAATAAATAGTTAAAAATGACAGAAATTACAAGCCCATAAACATAAATAAATAAGGATTATTTAAATTTTCAGCCAATTGTTAATTTTCGATTAGAAACATTTAACTCACTCGATTTATTTCCTACTATTTGTTCTCGATCGTAATTCACTTTATTTTAATCGAAATCAAAATAGCTTCAGACATCAAAACTAATTGGCAAAAATAGTTCTTGATATAGTTACTTTATTATTTCTAGGTGTAGTATTAGACGCTGGCCCGGGGGTTTCGTTAGAGCTAGGGGATGAAGTATGGGGCTGCGTTAGTGAGTGGAGTGGAGGTGCTGCAACTGAGCTGCTAACCATCAGAAGGTCAGTCGCTATAATCTACAATTTCTCTCAATTCTGATGATAATTTAAAAAATTAAAAACAGCGCCATGTTTCGTTCAATGCGTGTAATATAATATTTTTTTCCAGTACACGTGTCAGCAAACGTCCTCGAGGGTTGGCAGCGGATGCCGCGGCGTCTCTACCCTGGGCGGGGACTCTGTCGTTAGAAGCATTGGATAAAGCTCCATATGGACTTGAAGGATGGAAGGGAAAACGGTCGGTAGTAAAGGGCCTGTCCCAGCACTTGCTGATAGAGGCTCAGATAGCTAAAAAAACGTCACTGTCAGATAAGGGAACAAAATCCGATATATTCATTACTTTTACACGTTGGATGTTTTCAGACTATTTACAATTTGGTGGGACATGCCCTAAATGTACTAATATTTTGTACACCTGTAACACACCTACAGGAGGCAGAGTCCGCAAAAAATCAGAAGTTTTGTGGAACCATAAAGCAATTTTAATTTTACTCTAAGAGGCAATAGATGTCGCTATTATCAATTTAAACGTCAGGAATAGATGTCGCTGAAGTCGAAATCGG
>NW_013525336.1:1481696-1488675 GCF_000836215.1 Papilio polytes | reverse complement strand
CCCGCACCCCACCGCAACACGCTCATTGACTTCGGTATACTATATTATTTGTAACATAAAAAAAAGAAAAAAAAAAGGTGGCAAGCGAGCAAACGACTATCTGAATCCATAGAAATGGAAAGCGACCGCTGCCCATAAACTTCCGCAATAGGGAATATGCATGTATTTTTTTCTTTTTTTAAACGACTCTACTTGTTATAAAATAACCAGAAAAAAAATGACGCGAGAATTCAACCATTGAGCTAAAAATAATAAAATAAAATTACAACCATTTTCGAGCGACCGAAACGCGACCCTAGTTGTCAATTGACAATTGACGTCAATCGTCTATTCCATTCATAACATACGCTCAGATGTCACTTCGACGTAAAAACTAACAAATTATCTCATTGCTTCTCAAGGTCAAAAAGTCAAAACTCGATTAATTTTATTATTCGTGGTACAAATAAGTGGTAATTAATAATTCTATTCATTAATTTCTTATTTTAAAGTTGGTTTTGATATCGTGTTTACAGTAAAATACTTCAAGAGTGTATTTCTATATAAACTAACGTAAATGAACTGTGTATTGACAACACAGCGACGCCATATTAGATATGCCACTTGCTTCGACCAATAGTGTGCGTTTTAGAACTTAGCGAGGGAATTTGAAATAAGACACTATTTAATGATTAAATTTTGCCACTAAATCACATTATATTTGAAAAATTCTTTGCAGGAATGTTTTTATAGTAATAAAGTATACTTAAAAAAACGTTTGGTACAATTTGGCGTCATATGCATATTGCCTATTGTAGATGCGTTGCCTACTGACAGAGGAGACGCACATAAAGAGGACATTTCCCTTTCCTATGCGTCTCCAGCATCAAATCCACTTACGCATCCCATCCTTTTTTATAAAAAATGGAAGGGAAGGAAAAGGGACCAAAGTTGGGCCTACTATTATTACATACTACCTGTTGCCCGCAACTTCGTCCACGCAATATTAAGATAAAAATATGCTTATATAGGCTAAGGCCCAACTTTGGTCCCTTTTCCTGGACTTTCACCGGTGAAAGTACGATCGAAATCGGACCAGCCGTTTCGGAGATCACCCGGAACAAACACAGCTACAGACAAAAAAAAATTAAATGCTATTTTCGTTATAAATAACGCAAATACATCTTCCCGAGATTTGGATTTTTTTTCTATATTACAGATGCTCTATTTTTATTATATGTATAGATTTATACTAACATTATAAAGAGGAAAGATTTATATATTTGTATATATTGAAATAACTCAAAAACTACTTAACCGAATTAAAAAAATCTTTCACCATTAAAAAGCTAGTATATCACTGAATGATATAGGTTATACTTTTTTAATTCCTTACATGTAAATTCGCGAGAAATTAACAAACAACAAATATCAGGTAGTGCGGAGTTAATAGAGACGGAGGGCGTGTCGTGGGCGGCGCTGGAGGCGGCCGCGGTGCGCGCTGGGCTGTGGGACGCGCTCTTCTGCTGCCCCGCCGCACACGCGCCGCGCGCCCCCGCCCCGCACCTGCCTGCCGTGCTTAAGTACGTACACACATCATACACATACATACATTCATACATGTAACACATCATTCGTACACGCAACACGTGTGTTCATACAACACATACATACATTCATACATGCAACACATAATAATACAACACACACACACATACAACAAATACCTGACGGTAGTTCTTTAGGGGTATAAACAAGACCATAGAGAGGGTTGTTTAGTCGGTAACGGGTCTCATGTTAGGTTAGGTGAATACTAATGACCCTAAGTCCGACACACTAGGCATATAGCTCCCATGTCTGACGGTGCTATAAAGTATTTTTCCCTCTTTAAAAAAACATACATACATACATACATACATGCAATACATTCATATTTACAACACATAAATTCATACAACATATTTTTACATGCAACACATACAAACTTATAACACATATATTCATACAACACATTCCTACATGCAACACATACAATTTTTATAACATAAGGTGGCAAACGACCAACCGGCCACCTTAATCTGCCAAAATGGCAAAGCGACCGGTGCCCATAGACATCCGCAATTGCAGATGCGTTTCCTACCCTTATCCGACGGAGGAGGAGACGCACATAAAAAAGACACTTCCCTTTCCTACGCATCTCCATCGTCAAATCCACTTCCTCTTCCTATTTTCTCCTTATAAGAAAAGGTTAGTAAAGAGAAAGGGACTCATCAGACGTAACACGGAATTGTTTCCATTTCACGCCTGTCTTCTGTGTGGTTGTGGTATTACAAAAATACATACATATATTCAACAGACGCATACATTCAACAAATACTTCACAGTAGTCCCGTGGGTATAAATAAGTCCATTGAGAAGGTTGTTTAGTCGGTAACGGGAGTCATGCTAGGCTAAGTGAACACTAATGACCCTGAGTCCGACACACCAGGCATGTAGCTCCCATGTTTGACGGTGCTATGAAGCATTTTTCCCTTCATAAAAAACATACATACATACATACATACATACATGCAACACATACATACATACATACATACATACATACATACATACATACATACATACAACTATCATTTGATGCCTGAGTTTTAAAGTATTTAATGTTTTTCAGATCGACGGCTCCGAAACGCGCATTTATAGACTTGCGTCCGAACGCACTGATAACCGATCGTCTGCCTACCCCGCTGTGGCTGCTCTTCTGTGCTTCCTTCTACACTTATAGAGTTTTAAGAGTAAGTTTTAATGTTGTATCAGATAATATCCTATTTTAAATATATTACTAATATTATAAATGCGAAAGTTTAGATGAAAGTGTATGGATGTATGGATGGATGTTTGCAACCTAAACTGAACGGATTTCGATGATTGTCATATATGTAGAAGGTAGCCTAGAACACATAGGATACTTACTTTTGTTTTATTTAATTTCACGTGGACGAAGTCGAGTGCGACAGCTAGTTATGACATTAAAACTAGCTTTCGCTCGCGTTCTCTATGCGTTAAATTAAAAAAGAAATTTGCCTATATGTTATTCCAGACTATCCTCTACATCTATGATAATGGTTAAGCAGTTTAGGCTACAAACTAACAAACATCCATACATCCATACATCCATCCATCTAAACTTTCGCATTTGTAATATTCTATTCGGAAGTATTACTATATATATATATATCTTTTAGTGTATATTGGGACTGGGTACGCACGCCGACTGGCTTGAACGCAGAAGCCAGCTGACGCCAGCGCTGGAACAGCTCGCCGCGCTAGTAGACTGCGGACAACTGACGCCAGCACTGGACAAGGTATACTAATATAATAAAACACACTCTTTGTTATGTAGGATGTCAGAATGTGTCGCATATTTTTAAATAATTCTATTCTAAATAAAAAACCCCATATTTATAAGAAGCTATAGGATATATTTTCACGCCATTTAAATTAGGTTGTGAATGAATTTGTGGTGTACGAAATAAAAGACGTGCGTGTTGTCCAAGATGTATAATCCGACTAAATACAATTCTCCAATATTCACAGGGTATAATAATATAAGTCGTGTTATAATAATTACCAGTTACCTACATTACATCCCTCCATGTTTATTTTACAATTACACTCTCAAAGCATATACATTTTTTTTTCTAGTAATATTGACGAAATCAATGCTCCCTTAAACTATTACACTATTTACATTTTCCTTATTTATAACAATACTGTCCTTAAAACTACCATTTAATATTTAATAACAACAAAACCATAACAGAAACTACTTAGGCCTATTTAACCTACACTGCCTAATGGGGCGACCCCTCCCTATATTGGTAGGAGATAATAAGTGTTCCCCGCCCGGTGAAGCCGGAGCGGGCTGCGGCTGCGACGCCGGCGGCTCGACCGCGCGCGGCGTCCCCGCTCCCGCCGACACCTCCGACTTGTCCTCCTCCGATCCCGCGCCACCGGGATCTGAGCCTTGAGAGTTCGCTTCGTCTACCCGATTGCTTAACCTAGGCGTGGCAGAGGCAAGCGATAACCTGCCCTCGCTAGGTCGTTTCCGCAGCTGGTCTATGTGCCTGTGCACCACCTCCCCACCTGTACCTTTTATCTTGTAACTACTAGACCCCAAAACCTCTACTATTTGACCCGGAATCCACTTTTCTCCCTTGAGGTACTGCCGGTACCAAACCTCGTCCGACCTATCGAGATTTCTATTAGCGCCGGTGGCCGCCTCCTGCTGACGCTGTTGTGCCCGCCGTACGTGACCTTCCCTATCTGGTTTGATAGCGTCCAAACGCGTCCTAACCCGTCTGCCGAGCAGGAGCATAGCTGGGCTCTCGCCGGTCGTAGAGTGTTCCACATTTCTATAATATAGTAGGAAAGACCACAAAGCTCTATTTATGTTCTGCTTTTCTTGTATCGCCTTTTTAATAACGCGTTTAAGGGTTTTAACGGCGTTTTCTGCTAACCCGTTCGACGCCGGATGATACGGGGCCGTGAATACGTGCTCGATGCCATTAAACTTATTAAAATACTCGAACTCTTTTGAGGTGAATTGCGCCCCATTATCAGTTACGATTTGCCGCGGTATGCCAAATCTGCTAAATAACTCGTTTAAACGATCAATTAAGTAGCTTGCGGAGATGCCCGACATATTAAAAATCTCTAACCACTTTGATGTCGCATCCACGACCACTAGGTAAGTTTTCCCGGCGATAGGTCCCAAAAAATCGAGGTGAAGCCGGGACCAGGGCCGCGCGGGCCAAGGCCACATGCGCGGGGTCTGTCGCGGCGGCGAGTCCGCCTGCGCCGCGCACGCCGCGCACTCCCGGCACGTTCGCTCCACCGCCTCATCCAGGCCCGCCCACCACACGTAGCTACGCGCGAGTGCCTTCGACTTTACTATGCCCATGTGTGGTTCGTGAATGATTTTTAAAATTTTACCTTTACATTGTTCGGGCACCACCAATCGGTGGCCCCACATAACACAACCTAACTCCTCGTACAGCTCAGTTCGTCTATTCCAGTATGGTTTCATATTTTCTACTTCACAATGCTCGGGCCAACCGTCCCGAATGTAACGCAATACCCTGGCTAGTAATGGATCCCTAACCGTCTCGCGTTTGATCTCGTTGTAATCTAAACATAAATCCTGTTGAATACAATGCAAGTATGTTTGCTCTGGCAGTGCTGGCTCGCTTTGTTTACAACTACTACCTATCGGCAACCGCGATAATCCGTCCGCGCCGTTTTCGTTGGTACATACGTATTCGATGTCAAACGAGTAAGCAGAAAGAATAATAGCCCACCGTTGCATACGACTTGCTACCATAGTCGGGATGCCGGTGTGTGGCCCGAAAATGGACACCAAAGGCTTATGGTCCGTACGCAACGTAAAATGCCGCCCGTATAAATATTGGTGGAACCTGTGTACGCAAAATATAATAGCCAGTGCTTCGCGATGTATTTGCGAATAATTTTTCTCAGCGTCGGTCAAGGTGCGGGACGCATACGCAACCGGCCGCTCGCCACCGCCGCCGGCGTCGATCTGCGTCAGCACGCCGCCGACGCCCCGCCCACTAGCATCGCACGTCACTATGAGCCGCTTGCTCGGGTCGTAATGGACTAGGGTGTCCACGCTTCCTAATGTCTCCTTAATTTGCAAAAATGACCTTTCGCATTCTCCGGACCAATACCAGTCCGTTCCCTTTTTTAATAAATTATACAATGGTACTAACTTACTACTCATATTTTTAATGAATTTCCCATAAAAATTTAGAATACCTAGAAAAGACCTTAACTCTGTGGTATTTGTTGGCCTCGGTATTTTTATGATTGCCTCCACTTTCGCTGGATCGGTTTTAATGCCCTCGCTATTTATTATATAGCCCAAATATCGAACTTCTCTAACCAAAAAAACACATTTACTAGATTTTAATTTCAGCCCCGCTTTCTGAAGTCTTTCGAAAACCTCCTGCAGAGCTTCTAAGTGCTCTTGCATACTTTTGCCGCCTATTATTACGTCATCTAAAAATACCTCTACGTGTGGAATACCCTGTAACACGCTGCACATGATACGTTGAAAAATTCCCGGACTAGATGACAGACCGTAAACTAACCTATTGTACTGGTATAGGCCCCTATGGGTATTTACCACCGTATATTTCCTAGTTTCGTCTAACTCGATTTGATTGTAAGCTTGAGAAAGGTCAATTTTCGAAAAATATTTCGCCCCACTTAATTTGACCATTAAGTCTTCAATACGCGGTAATGGATATCGATCAATGTGCAGTACCGGGTTTAACGTAGCCTTATAGTCCGCACAAACTCTCAAGGAGCCGTCCGCCTTGTTTACCGGCACCAGCGGTGAGGCCCAGTCGGAGCAGTCGACGGGCTCGATGACGCCGTCGCGCAGCATGCGGTCCAGCTCGGCGTCGACGCGCTCGCGTAGCGCGTACGGCAGTGGCCGCGCTCGGTGAAACACCGGCGTCGCCCCCTCCCGCACGCGCAGCGTCGCCTGACCGCCCGTAAAGCGACCGAGGCCGCTGCTGAACAAGTCCTTATACCTAGACAATAATTTATCTATCTGAGTAGACCATTTTAATTTTTCATCGTCCAAATAATTGCAATTGGATGATGAGTTGAATGAATTGAAAATCGGGACCTGAATATTCAATTCCGAAAGCCATTGCCTTCCGAGCAAGGAAGTATTGCCACCGGTTATAATAAACAATTCCAACCTTTTTTTGTGGTCACCATAACGGACGGTTGGTCGTATTAATCCAAACGGTCTTATCTTACTACCGTCGTAAAAATTTAAAATCAACGTACAATCTTCTATCTGGTGATGTCTAAAATACTTTAAATATGTTTCCCTACTTATACATGACACGGCTGACCCTGTATCGATCTCCATATTAATTGAAACTGAATCTATTATAACAGGTACACT
>NW_013525336.1:1477679-1480585 GCF_000836215.1 Papilio polytes | reverse complement strand
AAACTAACAAATTATCTCATTGCTTCTCAAGGTCAAAAAGTCAAAACTCGATTAATTTTATTATTCGTGGTACAAATAAGTGGTAATTAATAATTCTATTCATTAATTTCTTATTTTAAAGTTGGTTTTGATATCGTGTTTACAGTAAAATACTTCAAGAGTGTATTTCTATATAAACTAACGTAAATGAACTGTGTATTGACAACCCAGCGACGCCATATTAGATATGCCACTTGCTTCGACCAATAGTGTGCGTTTTAGAACTTAGCAAGGGAATTTTGAAAAAGACACTTTTTAATGATTAAATTTTGCCACTAAATCACATTATATTTAAAAAATTCTTTGCAGGACTGTTTTAATAGTAATAAAGTATACTTAAAAAAAGTTTGGTACAATTTGGCGGCATATGCATATTGCCTATTGTAGATGCGTTGCCTACTGACGAAGGAGACGCACATAAAGAGGACATTTCCCCTTCCTATGCGTCTCCAGCATCAAATCCACTTACACTTCCCATCCTTTCTCATAAAAAAAGGTAGGGGAGGAAAAGGGATCTAAATTGGGCCTACTATTATTACATACTAGCTGTTGCCCGCGACTTCGAACACGCAAAACTAAAATAAAAAGTAGTCTATAATATACCTATGTCAGCTACCCGTCGGTGAAAGTACGATCGAAATCGGCCCAGCCGTTTCGGAGATCGCCCGGAATAAACACATTTAGCAGACGTTATTCGTTATAGGTTATAGGCAAATACTTCTTCCCGAGATCCGGATTTTTTTTCATGTTGCAGACGCTCTAATTTTTATTATATGTATAGATTTATACTAACATTATAAAGAGGAAAGATTTATATATTTGTATATATTGAAATAACTCAAAAACTACTTAACCGAATTAAAAAATTTACCATTACAAAGCTAGGTTATCACAGAATGATATAGGTTATACTTTTTTAATTTCTTACATGTAAAATCGCGAAAGAATAACATAAATCGTATATCAGGTAGTGCGGAGTTAATAGAGACGGAGGGCGTGTCGTGGGCGGCGCTGGAGGCGGCCGCAGTCCGCGCTGGGCTGTGGGACGCGCTCTTCTGCTGCCCCGCCGCACACGCGCCGCGCGCCCCCGCGCCGCACCTCGCTGCCGTGCTCAAGTACGTACACACACACATACACATACATACAACACATTCATACAACATATTCATACATGCAAAACATGTATTCATACATGTAATAAATACATTCGTACAGCACATTGAAACATGCAACACATACATTCATACAACACACACATACATTCACCAAATATTTGACGGTAGGCCCGTAGGGGTATAAATAAGTCCATAGATAGGGTTGTTTAGTCGGTAACGGGAGTCATACTAGGCTAAGTGAACACTAATGACCCTGAGTCCGAAACACCAGGCATGTAGCTCCCATGTTTGACGGTGCTATGAAGCATTTTTCCCTTCATAAAAAACATACATACATACATACATACATACATACATACAACTGTTATTTGATGCCTGAGTTTAAAAGTATTTAATGTTTTTCAGATCGACGGCTCCGAAACGCGCATTTATAGACTTGCGTCCGAACGCGCTGATAACCGATCGTCTGCCTACCCCGCTGTGGCTGCTCTTCTGTGCTTCCTTCTACACTTATAGAGTTTTAAGAGTAAGTTTTTTGTTATATCAGATAATATCCTATTTTAAAAACATTACTAATATTATAAATGCGAAAGTTTAGATAAAAGTGTATGGATGTATGGATGGATGTTTGTAGCCTAAACTGAACGGATATCAATGTCATATATGTAGAAGATAGTCTACAACACATAGGATACTTACTTCTGTTTTTTTTTTTTAATTTCACATGGACGAAAGTTAAGCAGTTTAGGCTACAAACTCTAACAAACATCCATACATCCATCTAAACTTTCGCATTTATAATATTCTATTCGGAAGTATTACTATATATATATCTTTTAGTGTATATTGGGACTGGGTACGCACGCCGACTGGCTTGAACGCAGAAGCCAGCTGACGCCAGCGCTGGAACAGCTCGCCGCGCTAGTAGACTGCGGTCAACTGACGCCAGCACTGGACAAGGTACACTAATAATAAAACACACTCTTTGTTATGTAGGATGTCAGAATGTGTGGCATATTTTTAAATAATTCTATTTTTAATAAAAAGCCCCATACTTATAAAACGCTATAGGATATACATTTTCACGCTATCTAAAATAGGGTGTGAATCAATTTGAAAAAATTTGTTATGCAGGAAAGAGACAAAAACTGCAAGCCACAAGCAAAACAGCAACAAAACGAACCGTTTTTTTAATTTCCCTAACTTCCCTTTATTTTTTCTAAATAGATACAATATCACATTTTGCTTAAAGTTTTTAAAAGAAGTTCAATTATTTTTTAATGTTAGATTCAAAGGATTTTCTTCAAAAAGACATTGTATTAAATACTCAATATTGTCCTTGTTATTGTGGTAAGTAAATTACAATGAAACATTTCCAGGTGTACCTACCCCAAGACTTCGAGGAGGCGTTAGCGCACGCCTGCAGCGACGACGCTGTCGGCACCACGGTCATAAGATTCCCCTAACTAGTTTTCTTACAAAACAGAAGAGAAGAGAACGTTCTAGAACACCGCCACCTATTGTTAGATCTCTAAGGTGCGTCAATCATGTGACTTAAGTAATTTTGACCATCAGTCTTTGTATCTTAAGTAACTTTAGTATCTTTGACCATCCGTTGTAGTGACTTTGGTTACTTTGACCATCGGTCGTGGTGACTTTGGTTACTTTTTTTTAAAAAAATTGCAAAAAACCAGCGCTTGACCACTATCCCACCTAGACCAAGACTTTGACTATTGGTCGTAGTTACTTTGA
>NW_013525336.1:1472025-1477639 GCF_000836215.1 Papilio polytes | reverse complement strand
AGTTACTTTGTCTCGGTCGTAGTTACTTTGACTATCGGTCGTAGTTACTTTGACTATTGGTCGTAGTTACTTTGACTAATGGTCGTAGTTACTTTGACTATCGGTCGTAGTTACTTTGTCTATCGGTCGTAGTTACTTTGACTATTGATCGTAGTTACTTTGACTATCGGTCGTAGTTACTTTGTCTATCGGTCGTAGTTACTTTGACTATTGGTCGTAGTTACTTTGACTATCGGTCGTAGTTACTTTGACTATTGGTCGTAGTTACTTTGACTATCGGTCATAGTTACTTTGGTTACTTTGACTATCGGTCGTAGTTAGTTTGGTTACTTTGACTATCGGTCGTAGTTACTTTGACCATTGGTTCTAGTGATTTCGGTACCTTTGACCGTCGGTGTAAATAACTTGTTATCGTTCCATCAAGTTGGAGGTCTATAATAAATGATCGAAACGAATTCGTCAAATTGTTTTTATTTTATAAGTGTTTAGTGAAATCAATTCTTATGATTTATTTAGTCACAATTTTCAATTGTTATATAAATAAGAATCTAAGTAATCGAATTATACATGTCACTTTTCGTTATTCGGTAAAATATATCTATTACTCTAATATTTACATAAATTTATGTTATTTTAAAATGTCTTAACAAAACGTCACATAAGTCTCCTAAAAATACTTCCAATTTCTGTTATGTCTATTCTCTGCATTATTTATTTTTTTCTTAACTTCTTAATTGTATACGAATGTTTAATTTTAGTGTTACTTAAGTTGGTTGTTGATTTGTAATTATACTAATTTTTTAAATTATATTTTTGTTAAGTTTATATAAAGGAACGAGCAAAGCACAAAAGTTTCTTTTTTAACTTAAATAAATGCGGCACAAAATGTTTTATGTAAATATTTATTACCAAATAACCAAAGAAATAATTTAAATGCATCATCACAATGAAATTTAATTCTGATTATTTTTTAGTTGAAAAATATTTATGATAATCATTGTATTCAAATGTATTATTTTTAAGCATTAAATTGCCCTGTTTATAAAATTAAATTTTTCATGAGTATTTCTTGCTATATTCAATTTTGTATAATATATAGTTTTTGTAAATACTTTTATATGTCCAAAATCAGTTGTGATCAAAGACTGTTAAACACAATGTTACTATACAGATCTGTACATAGTTATACAAACGCCATGTAGATGTATTTTTAAAAAGATTGTAACATAAACGTAACAATATTATAATTTGTAACATAAATGTAACAATATTATAATTTGTAACATAATTGTAACAATAAGTCTTTTGCACATGAATAATTAAGATGGATTTTCACTGATCTGAAGATTGGTGAAACTAACAATGATTTTGTCTTGAAAACTTTTGACTATTGATATAGTAGATAATTGTATCCAAAATAGTATGTTTTACTTAAATTTGTCTAAATTTATTGATACACAACAGTAAATTGATCAAATTAAGTATTTACAAGCATTGAGTTTTACTCTAAGAATATTGAAAATGAACTGAAAATTTTTATTACATTTATTCGTGTGCATTGACTAAGAGTTTAGGTGCTAAATGTATATTTAAAGAAAAAATTAAAAGTTACCTAAAGCCAGTAATGTACATAGAAATTTAAAAAAATCCTAATCATATGTAAGTAGATAAGATTATTTTGAAATAAATGTTTTTATTACAATTGTCTGTTATTTTAAAATATCCTTAAAATTCGCTCACACAATTACCACCATTAAAATTTTAATCGAAAATAAAATTAAATTGAACCAAAGATTAACTTTATTCAGCCATTTAATACTGACGAGGCAGTGGACAAAATATTTTCACCGGTACTTTCTCTAAATGGTCACTATATCAGTTTTCAAGTTTAGTGCCACTTCGTGTTTTGTTGACTTTTTAAAATATTTTACAAAACATATATTATAAGACAAACATTATAAGTTACATCTTAGATAATGTGAAAAATGTCACAAGTGAAGTGTCATCTTTGTCTACTCTATATATTTTTACTCTTTGATTTTACTCTACACGCCTTATAAGAGCAAGCGTATAAATACTTTTAAAGCAAAATTATACCTTATTTCAATGGGATAAATTTCAATTTCATTTGCAAATAAAGATTTCACAACTAAGACTTCCGACCAAGAATAAAATAGCCTTAGAATAGACCAAAAAATATAGTTTTTGGGGATAAAATGAAACACATAATGTACTTTGAACCGCATTTATTAAACACAACCTTACTATATCCATGCAATAAAACCAATAATCGACAAAACTACGAAAAACTAGTACATTATTGATTATAAATACTGATCAATAAAACGTTCCTTTAATCCGCCGCTAGATGGCGTTGAATATATCATTTTTCACAATGTAATTCAAAATTGATGCATCCTACGTAAACTATCGTATGTTCGAAACGCGTTTTTTTCAAAACTAAACTTTTAACATACGACCAATTAAGAGATAAAGCAAATATTAATTTAGGCCAGGACAAATTTTTCATTTTCTAAACTAAGTATATTTAATTGTAGTTTTAATGAACAAGCAACAATTTTGTATGTTTAGTTTTAAAAAAAATAGACTAAATCATGTTTACATCTTACTTTTAAATTTATATGGAAAATGCAAATTTAAAAAAAAATATAAAGTTTCATAAATCGATAGATTGTGACTTACGATAGTCTACATAGGAGCCATAGAAAAGTCAACTTTGTTTATCATTGAATTACACAGTGTAAAATATTATAACAGTAGAATATATTATTTTATGGCTAATTTATACTAAAATAATATTGCTCAGAAGTCTAGAATATGTCTATGAGAGTTAAATCATTTAATATAGAAAAAATCTTATAAAAACGAAATAATAATGAAATTATAAACACATTTTATGTTCTTATAACCCATAATAATCTAAAAATATCACTGGAATGTACAAGAAAATATCAAGGCGTAAAAAGTACAACTGTACTGATAAAAAAGTATATAAAAAAATCAATAATACTGAAAACTTTCACACATTTCATGTCAAATAGATTGTCAAAAAGATTTCTATTTAGGCTACACTAAAGGCAGTATATAGTCGAAAAACTTTGTATTCGTAAGTAAACATTAACCATATACAGCGACACTTGTATACAATACTGTGCCAACATTGTATACAATAGTGACACTTTTATACAATATTGACATTTGTATACAACAGTGACACTTGCATACAACATTTTATACCATACTTTGACACTTGTATACAATTTTGTGCCAACATTGTATACAATAGTGACAGTTTTATACAATATTGACATTTGTATACAACAGTGACACTTGTATACATTTTATACCATACTTTGACACTTGTATACAATATTGTGTCAATGTCGTATACAACATTGACATTTGCATACAATAGTGACACTATACAACATTGTAGCCACATTGTATACAATTGTCACTGCGATTCGATTCTATATAACAAGTCAATTTTTATTCAATCATGTTAACATTAAAAGTAAATTAATTTAATTTGACACTAACAAGTAATTGGAAACTCCATAAAATAAACTTCAAGTAGCCCTTTTTCATACATTTTATAATTGAATTTGACTTAAACGTTGTCGAATTTAATGGAAATGAGAAATTACATACATTTATAATATTGACAATGTAATTTATTGTCTACTAGCTTATCCCCGCGACTCCGTTCGCGAGGAAAAAAAAACAAAAGTAGCTTATGTGTTCTTCCAGACTATGCTCTACATCTACGTCAAATTTCATCGAAATTCGTTCACCAGTTTAGGCTACAAACTCTAACAAAAATCCATCTAAACATTTACATTTTTAATATGTGTATGAAGTATAATGGATTTATTTTGAACCTTTTTAATGTTTAAATTGATGACTAAGAAGTTTTGTTTTAAATAAGTCTAGACAGCCTTATAAAAGTATTTTTAGATAGATTATAATTTCTCTATTCTATTAAATTCGACATATATCGTTATTCTGTTAATTCAAAAACAATAACAGCCACGAGATTAAATTGTATACAAGTGTCAACTGGATACCCACATTAATACTAACACATTCCATACTACGTAATTCAACATACATTTTTAACGATATTTTAAACAGTTATTGCTATAATAATCGATATATTGAGTCAACGGACTCACCGTGATACCACTGACATGACACTTGTCCTAAAACAGGACGTTTGTATACAAGTGTCGACAGTGGAAGCTTATATGAGACTCGAAACAGTTTAGGTCATGGAAGCTTGGTTAATACATGAAATAGTTAAACATTATAAGATTATACAATAGCTGTTAGTGTGTTAAAGCTAAATTGCAGCGCCCTCTGACATCTGAAACAGAAGTATAGTTAAGTTATAATTTATTTCAAACTGACCTCTTATTAATTTGTACAGTAACGGAATCTGAAATTAATAACTTAAACATTCAAAGTAACATAATACATTCAATTCAACCTCGAAATATCGGCGCATATTTCACAGTACCATACCCCTCAGTTATTATACAACAGAGTAAGTATGCATCAGAGTAAGTATACATCAGAGTAAGGATACATCAGAGTAAGTATACATTAGAGTAATTATACATCAGAGTAAGGCTACATCAGAGTAAGTATACATTAGAGTAAGTATACATTAGAGTAAGTATACATCAGAGTAAGAATACATCAGAGTAAGAATACATAAGAGTAAGGATACGTCAGAGTAAGAATACATCAGAGTAAGTATACATCAGAGTAAGGATACATCAGAGTTAGGATACATAAGAGTAAGTATACATAATAGTAAGGATGCATCAGAGTAAGTATACATCAGAGTAAGGATACATTAGAGTAAGCATATACATCAGGGTATACCTGTGAATAAGCAGAGTTTAGCAGAGGAAGAGGTCTGGCAGCGCGTGGTGGTGGTCGCGGCGCAGCTTAGCGCTGGGCGAGCCGCCCGCCAGCAGCGGCTCTTGCGACAGCGACGAGAATATCTCCTGCAGCTTGTCCTGGATCTCGTACTGAAATACATAATATAATAATAAAAATAACATTTCTCACGACTGTAACCTAGAGGGGTAGTCAGAACATGGACCTACATTTGCTTCTATCGTGACATCTCTCGCTTCTTCATTCACACATCTAAGCATATTTTGACGTTTGAAAAATTGCGTATTTCTACGAATCTCAAACACTTCCTTACTTACATAATTCCTAATACGTACGAGATTCTTTTCGGAATGTAACCGATAGATATCTAAATACCTGCTTAATTCGGGGATGCACTGTAACTACTGACTAGTTTCAGATCCAACGGAGAAATTTCCATGTAAATTTTAGAGTACTAGATTAAGTAATAAAAAAAACATACAGACGAATTGAGTACTTCCCTCTTTTCGGAAGTTGGTCAAAAATATGACATAACTGACATCGAATATGACATTAATGAAAGTTTATGTATTTCATACCTTTGGCTGTGTGAGATGCAGTAAGTAATCAAATGGCGCGGTCCTGAATGTGTTGTTCAGTGAAGCCTTCTTCCGTTCAGCTTCCCGCTTCTCAGCCTCGCTGGGCC
>NW_013525336.1:1468970-1471425 GCF_000836215.1 Papilio polytes | reverse complement strand
ATACATAAGAGTAAGTATACATCAGAGTAAGGATACATTAGGGTAATATACATCAGAGTATACCTGTGAATAAGCAGAGTTTAGCAGAGGAAGAGGTCTGGCAGCGCGTGGTGGTGGTCGCGGCGAAGCTTGGCGCTGGGCGAGCCGCCCGCCAGCAGCGGCTCCTGCGACAGCGACGAGAATATCTCCTGCAGCTTGTCCTGGATCTCGTACTGAAATACATAACATAATAATATAAATAACATTTCTCACGACTGTAACCTAGAGGGGTAGTCAGAACATGGACCTACATTTGCTTCTATCGTGACATCTCTCGCTTCTTCATTCATACATCTAAGCATATTTTGACGTTTGAAAAATTGCGCATTTCTACGAATCTCAAACACTTCCTTACTTACATAATTCTTAATACGTACGAGATTCGTTTCGGAATGTAACCGATAGATATCTAAATACCTGCTTAATTCGGGCATGCACTGTAACTACTGACTAGTTTTAGATCCAACGGAGAAATTTCCATGTAAATTTTAGAGTAGTAGATTAAGTAATAAAAAAAACATACAGACGAGTTGAGTACCTCCCTCTTTTGGGAAGTTGGTCAAAAATATGACATAACTGACATCAAATATGATATTAATGAAAGTTTATGTATTTCATACCTTTGGCTGTGTGAGATGCAGCAAGTAATCAAATGGCGCGGTCCTGAATGTGTTGTTAAGTGAAGCCTTCTTCCGTTCAGCTTCCCGCTTCTCAGCCTCGCTGGGCCCGTTGGCAGCTCGGCGTAATGCCTCTAGGCTCACGCTGTCCGACTGCGTCGTATGCTGTCAACAAGTATACAAAAATCTTACTTGGATGTATACTATCCATATATACATATATATATGAATAGTATATATATATATAGATACTATACATTATAGAACTTACTGGAATGTATACTACCCGGAAGTATACATGTAACATCTTACTGGGATGTATACTACCCGGAAGTATTCATGTAACATCTTACTGGGATGTATACTATCTAGAAGTATACATAGTCTTCACCTTACTGCAATGTATACTAATATTGTTACCTTATTCAATGGTACAAAATAACTTCATATGCTCTAGTATGTTTTATATTCAAGTGGACTTTACTATTTTTAAATACATAATACGTCAAAATACATCTGAAATAATTGTTACTGTATAAATACAAACATACCAATAACAAATCTACTTAAATATGGATTCCTAAGATTTACATTTGTATAAAATTATACCAATTGTGATATATCCTTGTTGAGATTGGGATACAAATTTGTGGTCATATCTTGACCCCAGTTCCAAAACTCGTTATCTGTACGCTAGATATTAACAACAATATGAGAAAATGTAACAGTTTACTTCTTTTCTAAATAACTCATGAAAAATCAGTAAAAAACATCTTAAACAGTTGCTGTTGTGCGCGTCTTCGCCGGCGTGAATTAAAAAACATAGCCTATGTTACTCAGTGATAACATAGCTTTACAATGTTGCCAGATTATTTTAAATCGGTCCAGTAGTTTTTGAGTTATTCCAATACATACAAATCTTTCCTATTCTTAATATTAATATAGAAGTAAGAACAGAAGCAGTTAAAAAAACTGCTTAGACAATTTACTTATACAATTCCTAATTAATCATTTGACATCAAAACCTACAATAATAATGTACTAGCTTTCGCCCGCGACTCTCTCCGCGCGGAATAAAAAAACAAATGCAAATAGCCTATATGTTCTTCCAGATCCTCTAGATTTACAAATTTTATTGAAATCCGTTCAGCCGTTTAGGCTACAAACTCTAACAAACAACCATCTAAACTTTCGCATTTATAATATTAGTATGAAATATAATATATTTACATATACGCCGAATTTCAACATCACAGTCCTCGGATTTCTGTTGTATTTCTCCACGAACGATCTGTACTCTTCATCGAGTGCGTCGCATTGAACATACTGTACACGTTTAAGGTCAGTTTCCACTACAATAATATGTATAGAAACATATTATCTAACTATATATCTATATCTATCTCTATTTTCGAATACAGATTACAATTTTTTGTGTACTTTAAAACAATGGCACTTAAAATTAATATTAATATCCTGGCTCAAAGGACCAACTAGTTAACTAACGAATCAACTTAAAAACAGTTTAGTTTACTGAGAATTAAAAATCAAATATTTATATAAGAGTTTCAGTCATTTATGTTATTGAAAATTGTGTATTTTTCTAGAATTTTTGGACAAACCGGTACATAATTTGAAAACTTTTGTTTATAATAGTAATACTAACGCGAGTAACGCCGGGCGAGCTGTTAGCACTATCAAGCTCAGAGGGGCCGGCAGCGATGTCCGCGAGGCTGTCGCGACCTTGTGCTGCACCTGTACATACATACAAAGTCAATATTTATAAGTGAAATGAAACT
>NW_013525336.1:1464469-1468635 GCF_000836215.1 Papilio polytes | reverse complement strand
CGCACAGCGCCAACTAAACAAATAATTTTAATTATGCTAAAACATAATATAACAGGTTACATTTATTTTAAGGTATTTAACTATATTTTGTACCCTTGGCTTCTTTACTACTTTTATTTCTGTATGAAAGAGAATACTGTTAACTCATACTAAACTACATCTACATATATCTATTACTATCTACTTATGTCTCTCTCTTTCTCTCTCTCTCTCTACAACAGATTAAAAATGGAGGTTTTATTCTATTAGGAATTAGGAATTGCATTTTTTTTATTTATTTCATTACTTTATTTCATTACTAACATTTTGTAATTTCAATTGCAAATATCAACATTTAAATTATTTTTCCTGTGACAATTTTTTTCAACTTATTCTCCTCTAAATTAGATAGCTTGAAAATATATAGCTTATAGCGTGTCGGAATTGTAGGGCTTTATAGTAAAAAAATACTATGATTGCTGACATCCTAGTCGAATAATTGTGTGTTTACAAACACAAGTAACAAATGTTTATTTTTATACTATCAAGCATTTGTTATTTCTTTCCCTCTCTCTCTCCCCTTTCCTCTTACATTCTCCCTTTTCTTGTGACTACATAAAAATATTTGACTAACCTGGTCAATCATCAGGTACGGCATCTTGGAAGGCATTTTCGATGGCGATAAGTTGTCATAATCTTCTAGAAGTGGGGGCAGAAGATGAGGAGCCTCCTCGCGGCGAGCTTCTACTATCTATAAAAGAAATATCTTCTAAGTAACCATTTATTTAAGACCTATTGTCTCTTAGTAGGTTGTATAAGTACAGAGTTCTTTTGAAAATGGTAAAAGGTCTATTGATCCTAGAACTGGTTCTAGTTAGTTCATACTTGTTTAATAGGGGTCTTTCTAAATTGGTCAATGTTGAAGAACCATTTATGTATGAGCTGTTTTTAGTTACTAAAGTCTACTAATTCGGGGTTCTAGTGTGATTGGTACTTCTGCAGTGTTCATAGAAAGTTATCCATTAATTCAATATCTATTTTATCGAAAATGGTTTTAACGAACAGCCAATTTTGCAAGACCTGCTGTTCATATGTAAGTACTGCTTGTACATGGATCTCTCTAGAGCGGTCTTCTCGATAGGCCATTTATACAAGGCCTGCGGGTTCATACTAAAGTCTACTATTCGAAGATTCTAGAATATTTGGGACCGCAGTACATATAACAACAGTGTACCCATTAACCCAAGAACCATTGAGTAAGAAGATATATGAATACATAGTTCTTCTTAAAGTGGTGATGCCTGTACAAGACCTTTCATTACCTATTAAAATCTATTATTTCAGGGTTCTATTATACTGGTTACCTTGGATACGTAGTCTTTGAGTGCTGGCAACACTAACACATGCGCTGGTAAAGCGCATAGTGACAATGCTACCGCGTGCAGCCGGCATTGCTGTGCGGTTGACAACACTGGGTTGTTTAATGCTGACTGCTGGATACTGGAAATAATTAAATAATTATTGAAAAAAAATATACTTGAGGGCGCTACAATCGACAAAATTTGATGTTTTTCCGCAATATGAAGGATTTTATATTTCTGGTCACCCTAGCGTAGTTACTAGAGATGGTAGAAAGATAAAGAGAGGGGAAAGAGAGGCAGTTTCTTTAAAATATTTTTTTATTAAATATAAGATATTTAAAGTTCTAGTTATCTATTATTCGAATGAAAACCTTATTTATTAAACGCTAACATTTCGAATTTAATATTATAAATGCGAAAGCTTAGATGAATGTTTGAGTTTGTAGCTTAAAAGTTGAATGGATCTTGATGAAATTTGGCATAGATGTGGAGGATAGGAAGAACACTAGTTAATTTTTTTTTAATATCACGCGAACATAATTGCGACCGAAAAAAACTTAATTACTTCTAGACTTAGTTCACTGAGATCCGTTATGCAATTCTGTAACATAGTAACATCCATCCATCCATACTAGCTTTTGCCCGCAACTCCGTGGCCGTGGAATTAAAAAAAAAAACAAACTAATTAGCCTATGTGTTCTTACAGACTATCCTCTACATCCATACCAAATTTCATCGAGATCCGTACAGCCGTTTAGGCTACAAACTCTAACAAACATCCATCCTCAAAACCGACCCCTTTAATTTATAAAAAAAACCTTACGCCAGTATCAGCTGCAGCATATCCGGCACCGTCTCCTCCGCCGCCAGCTCCACGCAGAGTAAAGACAATGTGGTGTAGATAGCCTCCACATTCTCCACCGTGTTCGACTCTAACTGGAGACCTGAAGATAATTACATCTAGATTTAATATTTTAGCGCCTGCGTCCAGAAAAAAACGCTTTTTATTAATAGTTCCTAAACATTAGTAATAATAAAATGTAGCCTATGTTACTCACAGATAAATCACCTTGCTAATGGTAAAAGAATTTTAAAATCAACCCAGTAGTTTTTGAGTTATTTCAATACGTACAAAAATACTAAAATACAAATCTTTCCTCTTTATAATATTAGCATAGATAGCTTTGGCCCGCGGCTCCCTCAGCGTGGAATTAAAAAAAAAAACAAAAGTAAGTAACCTAGTGTTCTTCCAGACTGTCCTCTACATCTATGCAAAATATCGAAATCCATTCAGCAGTTTAGGCTACAAACTCTAACATCCATCTAAACTTGCGAATGTATAATATTAGTTTGACTAGTTGTTGCTAGCGACTTTGCCTACATGAATTAAGTTGAAGCGCCAATAGCCTAATGTTTTGGGGTACGGACTACCGATGTTGCGGTCGAGAGTTCGAATCCCGCCATTCGACTATTGTCGTGAACTGTAATCCTTATGCTAACAAGTCCGGAGCTTAGTTAGAGTAGTTAAAGGAAATATTAATAAATTATCAAAAATCTACTAATAATTTTATATTAAAAAAAAATGAAATCGGTCCAGTTTTTACGTTATTTCAATACGTATAAAAATACAAATATTTCCTCTTCATAATAATATAGATAAAGTCGAACATCACAATACAAAATTTTTAAAAACAGATGTTTATACATGATGATTGTTAATCGACGGATTTGATTACTTGAGATAGTACCTTCAGCTAAAGGATGTTCCAAGATTTTCTGTAATTATTATAGTTACCTTACCCGTTACTAATAACTTTTTTCCGTCCGATTCGTCAAGGAAGAATCATCCTGTATACTAGTTAGAATAAAAAAAAACTCAAATAAACCTCTCTTACTTATTTTCCATGCAAACTTTAATCAAAGACACAGTAACAAATTATTTGTATAATTCAAAATAATTTATGTATCCTTACCATCATATAAGGAGCTGAAGATGGCATATCCATGCTTGCTGATGAAGATCAGATCAGGTCGGGAACATTTCTCCACGGTCAGGCCTAGTTCCGCATAATCCACACTGAAAATTAAAAATATACTGGTAAAATATACAAGGTTTTATCATTGACAGCATATAAAGTATACAATACAGAAAAAATAGTATACAGTAAGTCGGGAATATTGACATTTTTTTTTATAACATAAGTTGGCAAACGAGCAAGCGGCCACCTGAATCCACAGAAATGGAAAGCGAACGCTGCCCATAGACATCCACAATTGCAGATGCGTTGCCTACCCTTAGTTGACGGAAGAGACGCACATAAAGAGGACATTTCCCCTTCCTATGCCTCTCCTGCACCGTCAAATCTACTTTTCCTTCCTATCCTTTCCTCTTAAGAAAAGGGTGGAAAGGGAAAGGGATTAAAATTAGGACTCCGGCACCACACTCATCTGACGAAACGCGGAATTGGTTCCACTTCACGCCTGTTTTCTGTGTGGTCGTGGTATTACACCGGGCGAGTCGGCCCATTCGTACGAAGATACTAAAGCGGGCTCTACCACTGTCAAACATAGGGTAAAGTCGAGTAAATATTGATTTGCAGTAAAGTCGAGTAAACATTAATTTACAGTAAGATACAGTAAAGTCGAGTAAACATTAATTTACAGTAAGATATAGTAAAGTCGAGTAAACATTCATTTACAGTAAGATATAGTAAAGTCGAGTAAACATTAATTTACAGTAAGATACAGTAAGGTCGAGTAAACATTAATTTACAGTAAGATACAGTAAAGTCGAGTAAACATTAATTTACAGTAAGATATAGTAAA
>NW_013525336.1:1439454-1464272 GCF_000836215.1 Papilio polytes | reverse complement strand
GTCGAGTAAACATTAATTTACAGTAAGATACAGTAAGGTCGAGTAAACATTAATTTAAAGTAAGAAGCAGTAATGTCGAGTGAATATTAATATGCAGTAAACTTACGTGGGTACAGCGAGTAAAGCAGCGTTTCCACGCCTGTCGAGCAGCGTGTGCAGGATGCGCTGCAGTAAGGCTCGGGTGCAAGGCTCTCCTGCACTCGATAAACGCAGTAACGCTTCTAAGAACGCAGCTGGGAAAGCCTTGCTTAATTCTGTTGTTTTATATGTGGTTCCAACCTGAAAATTTATTAATATTATTGTTAATTATTATTTTAGTATAAAATTACACTTTTAACTATTTTAAATATATTATTTTCTAAGTATGAGTAAATATCTTATTGATATTCTACGAAATGTTATAAAATCAGTCTATTTTCAGTGATGACATAGGCGGATCCTTAGTATAGACTTTTTCACTACATCATCACTAAGGGAACCTTTCTATGACAATTAATTCTTGTTAATAGTAACTGATAAACTAAGAGTGATTTTATGATTATTGAACTTTCACCAACGAAATAAACGTTTGTAAGTATGTCTGTTGTTTGCAATAAAATGGTTCCTTTAGTAGTCCCTTAATGTTTTTTAATCTATACTCAAAGACGCCTCAAGTGGCATTAACAGAGTCAATGGAGACTTGTGTTGTTTTATTAATTTTAAATCCAATTATTAACACATCTTTATGGAGACATGTGTTAGTGCGTGTTCGTTACCTTGAGGAGTGACTTGAGCAGTATGCTGTGCAGCATCAGGTCGGGCTTGGCTGTCTTGCCGGCGCGCTGGCCGCTCGGGATCTTGCTGACGATGAACATCATGATGTCTATCTTCTGGAAGTCGGGCAGGTGGTCCGCGAACTCTCCCAGCGCGTTGATCAGCGCATCCTGGTACAGCTTCTCTTCGCTCTCTTTCTGTACAAGGGAGATAGAGATAGCAATATTAATAGAAAAGTACTGGTATAGTTTCGTCTCGCTCTCTTTCTATACTAAAGGGAGACAGCAATACGGTTAATGAAGTACTGTTATCGTTTCGTCTCGTTTTATTTCTGTACGAAAGAAAGAAGAAAACACTATTATTTGTAGTACTTGGTTACCTTTGTCTCGCTCTTTTTCTATGCCAAAGAGGGAGATGGCAATAGTAATAGTATATAGTTAGTAAAGTAATAGTATATAGATAGTAAAGTACTGGTATAGTTTCGTCTTGCTCTATTTTTATACAAAAGAGAGAGATAGCAATATGAATAGTAACGTATTGGTATAGCTTTTTCTATAGGAGAAAAAGAGATAGAAAAATTACCTCAGAATCTCTAGCCACAGAAGCCCTCAAGTTGGTTAGAAGATTATTGATGATTTCCAACACTGATGGTCCTGTAAAATACAAATTACACATAATTACAAACACAAATAACTAAAACAAATTTGTAACTAAGTATATATACTAATTATAAATATAAAAAAAAAACTCGTGTTAGTTACACTATTAACTCAAGAACGGCTTTACCGATGTGGCTGAAAATTGGTGAGGAGGTAGCTTAGAGCCAGGAGACGGATATAGGATACTATTTATTCCATTAATGGATTTATGTTTCTCTCTGTCGATGAAATTTGGCATAGAGGTAGGGAATATTCTAGAACACAAATACTATTTACTTATGCTTTTTTTTTATTCTACGCAGACGGAGTCGCGGGCGAAAGCTAGTATTATAAACGAGTAATTTTAGATGGACATTTGTTATATTTTCTAGTCTAAACTGCTGAACTGATCGCGATGAAATTTTTCATAGATTTAGGTTAGCCTTTATAGTGTGTCTAAATAATTTAGATTAGTTTGACAATTCATTTCAAATTTAGTAGGGATGAGTTGTGTAAAATCAGTCATGAATCTTATCGATTTTTATTTTTATTGATTTTTATTCTCATAGAAGTTGGAATCGATAGATTTATAGTTAAAACTTATAAATTGAAAAAAAAACTGTTTTCTCAAATTAATAATGACCATAACAAATAATGAGAGTAAATAAATGTTTACTACTACTACAGCCGTACGTAATCGAATTGGATTTAACTATCATTTCTGTCATCGCTAAATTCTCTACTCTATAATCAATACTAGATTTTGTCCTATAAATTAGTTAATAAGAAAATAATACTTTTAATCGAGTTCGATAATTATTTAAACCGAATATCGATAGTTCCAAATTATTCGCTATGTGTGTTTGTCTTGTCACTACGATACCTGTCTATTAAGTATGGCATTTACTTTTATAGAAATTTAATTCGATACTTCATATATGTTATTTATCAAACTAATCTATTTTATTTAGACAAATATTAGCGGGTTTATTGAGAAGGTATAACTTACCAACGCTATCAGCAGCTGCGATAGCGACGATGTTGCTGAGGACGGAGGCGCGTGCTGCCCGCACCAGCGTGCGCGCGCCGCCGCCGGGGCCCGCGTCCAAGTGCTGCATTAACGCCTCCACCACGCTGTACGAGTACTGAGCCTGAACAATTATTATATTTACTTATAACTAGTGTTAAGAACAAAACTAGTACCGTGCTATAGAATTGGTGCAACTCTAGATTATCGTCATAAACGGTACGTCCCTAGTTGACAGCTGTCAATGTCACTAGAAGTATGGATAAATTGGCGCGCAACCTGAGTCCTGACGAGAAGTGTTGCTCTGAGTTTAAAGCGACAGTATCAATTAAATAAGTTGTCTAAAACTAGCTATTACCCGCGGCTCCGTCCGTCATCATCTCCCCTAATCCTACTCCCGTAGGGCGCACCGGGTTTTCGTCCTCCAAATAACTCTATCATAGTTATTATAAAAATTTAAAAATAACCTAATCTTACCAACTATTACTTTTTATAGCGTAGTACCCAAAGTGTCTATATAAACCCGTAATTGGGTTTAAGGACGCTTTTATTTAATTACTAGTTTTCGCCCGCGACTCCGTCCGCGTGGAATGAAAAAATCATAAATATTATAAATGCGAAAGTTTAGATGGACGTTTGTTAGAATTTGTAGCCTAAACTGCTGAACGGATTTCGATTACATATGGTATAAATTTAGAGGATAATCTAGAAGAACCATAAACTATTCACTTTTGTTTTTTTTTAATACCATGAGGACGGCGACACGGGCGAAAGTTAATAATAATAAATATAACCTACGTTACTTTGTAAAGATAGCCTCAATAGCGTTTAAGCGCAAAGTATATTTAATAAAAAAAAATGTTTAAAAAGTCATTTTCTTCTTTGAATAAAGATTTTTTTATATTGTGTATGACAATTACGAGTGTTTGTTGTACTTAATTATATCAAATTAATCTAACTAATATTATAAATGAGTGGAGGCGCCACTGTGCCACGGTTAACAATGTGCTCGTAATTAAAGTAGTTTTAAAATTAACCAAATACCTAAAGTGATACGAAAAGTGATAAACTATTTAAATCGTGCAGAAATGAACTAGATTAATATGAAGAATTAAGTGTACAAGTTCGTTAAAATGGTATATTTGTGTTAAATACGGTGCATCATAAGTAACTCGTGAACCGCTTACGAACTATCATTGGACCTCTAAAAGTGAAAAATGGTGTTTGTTTGGGAACTCTGCAAGATTCACTGTGGTACAAAAGTGAAAATTGTGAATATGTATTAAAATTATTATTTAATCGTAACCTCAAAATTGCATAAAAGCATTGTACCGCAGCAGCGCCATCTATTGCCCGGAGTCTGACCTAAGATCGGATTAGCAAAACGCCATCTTACATTATTTTAACACAACGTAAAAGAAAATACGATCAATAAAAATCAACGTCGCTGTACTGCCATCTATCCGGATATTGGATCAATGTAAAAACTATTTACAGTATGGACGAAATTAAGCAGATGTTACTAATAATGCAACAAGGTATCAAAGAACAACAACAAGACATGTTAGATATGAAAGAAGACATAAAGAATGCAATAAACAGTAATATTAATGAGAAATTTGAAAAGATGGAAAGGAAATGTGAACTTTTAGAGAAAAAATTGGAAGAACAAAACAAAAGAATAAACAGTTTAGAGAAATATTGTAGACGCAAAAATCTGGTTATATTTGGAGTAGACGAAGATGAAAAATCTTATAATGAACTAGAAGATATAATAATAAATATTGTTCACACTTACTTCAAACTGCCATGTAATAAAAATAATATTGAATCTGTCAGGAGACTAGGGAGAAAAGGCGATAAGATAAGACCGGTTGTAATATCGTTTAACACGTTAGGCTTCAAACTAACCATTCAGAAAAACAGGTCTTGCCTAAACAACACCCCCTACTATATAAAGGAAGATTTCCCTATAAATGTCTTAATCAAACGCAAGGAGTTACAAACCGAACTACTTAAACTAAAAGAAGAAGGTAAGACTGCTTACATAAAATACGACAAAATCATTGTATCGAGTAGCAGCCAACACACTCCTCGCACGCAGATAAACAAGAGAAACCTGTCAGAGTCTCCCGAGTCATTACATCATAACGTACAAAATGTTCCAAAAGATAACAAACAGCGATCAAAGAAAAATAAATCAAACAACATTAGAAATTACATATTACAAAAACCAAAACTAAACTTAATTAATACAGATTCTGCTCAGAGCAAAACAAAGACATCACAGCAAGACGGTATGCAGCAAGAAAAGTGACCCTCCACTCCCACCTATCTCCCAGTACGGCCAGTCACCGCGGGAGAATTCGACCATAACCCTCCAACTTAAATATCATAATAACTTTATACAAATATTTTAAATAGTAATAATTAAGTAAATGTAGTTACATTCTGAAACTAATAATTAGTTAACAAATTAGTTTAACTTCTAGAATCTTAATTAAATACATATGAACATAAACTCATATTTATAATATCTACCAATCTGTAATATACAATTTGTTGAAACAATACTATGTAAATTGCTTAAATACAGCTTGTAAGCCCATTTTTTATATGTTTCATCGATGTATTATCGCATAAATAGGATTAACAGAAATAAGAAAATGAAAAATATTACTAAATAGAAAAAAAAAATACTACTCATTGTACATAAAAGAACTATCACAAATACACAGCCTGTCTACAGATTGCATTAGTTATACTTTTTTATTTATAGTATAGTACTGTTTAAATTAGAAAAAATATCAATAATTACTGTAATTTCAAACTATAAGCTATTGTATATTTAAGCGGATAAAATGCTAAAAAAATGCGTGTTTATTATGTATCAACTTTTTACGCCGTATCAAAATATTTACGTATTAAAATATGTTTTTATGTCAAAAAATATAGAAGCTGCTGTAATTGGAGGAGGCTTTTACCCGTAATGGGGTCCATACAATAGGAGAAAAGTGCATGATAATGTTATTGTACAAATATATTGTAACATTTGTGTATGGAATTTAATAAAGCTAAATAAATAAAATAAATAATATTATAAATGTAAAGTTTAGATGGATGTTTGTTAGAGTTTGTAGCCTAAACGGATAAACGGATTTCGGTGAAATTTGGTAAAGATGTAGAGGATAGTCTGGAAGAAGAAATAGGCTACACAATTTTGTTTTTTTTTAATTCCACGCGGACGGAGTCGCGGGCAAAAGCTAGTAAATTATATTAGTTTTGACTTTACCTGTATAGAGAACATGATAATCTTGAAAGTGTGGACAGCGAAGTCGTTCGGCACCCATAGCTCGTGTCGGTCGAAATGTCTGCAAAATACCATATACAATATACAATAGAACCTCGATAACTCAAACCTCGTCAATTTAAAAACCTCTCTAACTAAAAATAACATTTTCCCTTCTCATCAGAGCCAAAAATTCTACAACAAAGACCCTTGATAACTTAAAACCTCTATAACTTAAAATATTTTGCGTTTCCCTTGGACTTTAAGTTATCGAGGTTCTGTATAAATTTAAAACCACATTATGTTTATATATACATTTTCACGCTGTTTAACTCGTGGGTAAGATAATTTGAAAAGTAGCCTGGGAGAAAGGGACAAAAATGCAAACCAATAAGACATAAGAAATTTGATTATGCTCTGAAAATCTGACTATCGTAATGTCTATTATAAATTGCGAAAGTTTGGATGTATGGATGTTTTTCAGAGTTTAGTCTAAACTGCTCAACGGATCTCGATGAAATTTAGCATAGATTCAGAGGTTAGTCTGAAAGAACACCAGTTTACTTTTTTAATAACACTCAAAGGACGCGAGCTAAAGGTATTGACATATGTATAGCTTAAAAATAAAGGATTTGTACTTTTGTACATATTGTAATAATTAAAAAACCACTGGGCCGATTTCAAATTCAGTGAGTAACATAGGCTATGTTTTTTATTATTATTTTTAATTCCACGTGGGTAAAATGGCGAGCCACAGGTACAATAGAACCTCGATAAGTTAAAGTTCAAGGGAAACATAAAATACTTTAAGTTATAGAGGTTTTAAGTTATCAAGGGTCTATGTTATAGAGGTTTTGGGCTCTGATGGGAAGGGAACATATTATTTTTTTGAAGTTATTGAGGTTTTTAAGTTACAGAGGTCCTACTGTAATAGATATTTCGTCAGTTTTGTACTCACGTGAGCACCGGTCGCAGCACACTACGGATATGCCCGAAGGAGGCCCTGCCGACCAGCTCGCGCAGGCAGGCCTCCGCCAGCCGCGTCGGGTCCTCCTCCGCGCCGTCGCGGCCCTCGCTCTCCATACACGACACCGTCTCGTACTTCTCCGCCACCTGCCGCGACACACGCACTGAGTGGACAACCCGGGATATCGAACATAACTAACATAAAAGAATTTAACCATCTAGGTAACTATCTATCTATACTTACTAATATTACCAATTTGAAAGTTTAGATGGATGTTTGTTAGAGTTTATAGCCTAAACTGTTGATCGGATTTCGATAAAATTTCGTATATATGTAGAAGAGAGTTTGGAAGAACACATATGGTACTCACTTTTGTTTTTTTTTTAATTCCTCGCGCACGAAGTCTTTTACATATGTTTTATTTTCCTTTTATACACATCTTAGGAAAATAAAGATACATCTTTTATTATTATAATAAAGCGTAAACACACATTTTGTTGTCTAAGATGTCAGCAATTACAGCATATTTTTGAATTTTTTTTTTTTTATAAAAAGCCCTACACTTACGTCATTTAAGCTATATATTTCCACAACATTAAACTTAGGAGGTAAAAATTTTAGATAAAAACCCTAATATGGGTAAGAGACCATAAGTTGCTGTCAACATTAAGAAAGCAAGATTGCTAAGGTTTGTCATGTCATGTCATTTTGACATTTGCTATTGATTATTTGACAAATGTAAACAATGAAATAAAATTTCCATAATTTCATGCGGATGAAGCCACACGGGAACAGCTAGTTTATTAAAAAAGTAAGAATAAGAAGTAAAATAGTAAACTTTACCTGCATATTATACAACAAAGACGGTACAATTTTGTCCATATGTTGCGCTTCCCAGATATTTTCCACAAGATCATCGGACACAGTTTTTCTTATCACACCCTGTAAATAAAAAAAAAACTAAGTAAAACAAGTGCATATATGAGGTAGTTTGATTTGGCACGTCGCTAACAAGGGTAATCTTTCGCACGACGTGCCAACTTAATGGTATACATAACGACGCATATGTAATTTAGCTACGCAAACATCGACAACAGACTTTAGAATATCGAAATATCGTACATGGGATATATATATTTCTATGTATATCTACAGTAAAATATTTTGTTGGCAATCTTACTAACATTATTTGCGAAAATTTTAATGCATGGATGTTTGTTAGATTTTTTTTATTATTTTTTAGGCGGCTTCTGCCGCTCTCGTCGCTCCCCTGACATATATTTCTCAGGGACCTGGGATGCGGGTGTTTTTATTTTCAGAAAAATTTACAATCGGTCTATGGATGTTTATTATGTTTTTAACTTAACCAGCTGAATGGATATCGACGATATTTGGCATAGATTTAAAACAGTCTGTAAAAACACATAAGCTACTTAATTTTGATTTTATTCCACACGGACAAACGCTAGTAAATCTTATTAATATTACAAATGCAAAAGTTTAGATGTATGTTTGTTAGTTTGTAGCCTAAAGTCTTTACAATCTGGGAATACATGCAACACTTTTAATTAGACGCGAATAGTCAGGTGCTATAGCTAGTGAAATACCTGCAAGCCCTGTATCCCGGCGAGTCTGATCTTATCCCTGGTGGGCTTGTCGCCGTGGTTGCTGTGGCACATGGCGGAGAACTTCGACACGAAGAAGTCGTACCGACGATGGTAAGATGGGGTATCCTCTTCTATATTCGCGAAACGGACAAACTAGGAATAGATTACAATAAACAAATAAATAAACCATACTAAAAGCTAACCATAGCAAATTGTAAATTGTCTGATAACAATCTAACATGTAATGAGATGGAAATATCGGATTTTGTTCCCTTATCTGACAGTGACCTCATTTTTAAGCTATTTGAGCCTCTATCAGCCAGTGGTGGGATAGGCCCTTAATGTTATAAATGCAAAAGATAGATAGCTTTAGATGGATGGATTTGTTGGAGTTTGTAGCGTAAACTACTGAACGGATCTCGATGAAATTTGACATAGATATAAAGTACATTCTAGAAGAACACATAAGCTATTTACTTTTTTAATTCCACGTAGACAATCACGGAGAAAGCTAGTAAATAAATAAGAGGTACAGTCGAGAAAACTAACAGTGTTCCACCTCTAAAACCACAATTGTTTGAACATTTTGAAATGATACGCGAAACAAAAACCAATACAAAGCTTATAAATGTATCTTTACATAGAAGTCTGTTAGTGACACGGCTAATTTCTATTTATTATCCCATCCTTTGTACTGCTATCTAATAAGTTATTTGTGTAAGGAGGCGGAGTTTCTCTCGTAATGAACGAATTAATTTTTTAAAAGTGGAACACCGTGAGTTTCCTCGATTGTACATCGAAAGTTTACATGTCTTTTTTCTGGTGTCCTTGTATGATGAACTTACGCTCTGTGTTGCCAATATCTGTAACTGTGGATCCGTAGATTCTAGAAGCTTCTGCACCATCTTGAGGAAGCTCTCGACGAATAGATTGAGGGTTTGCGAGTGGCACGCCAGTAGTAATTGGTCCATCGCTTCCATGGCGATTATTACGAAACTGTAACATATATTATAGCAAAATCTTAATAATATAAAAGTCAATATTCGCAATTATAGACACTACTAACTTTCGCTCGAGACTCCGTCCGCGTGAAATTAAAAAAAAAAGTGAATAGCCTATATGTTCTTCCAGACTATCCATCTCTACCAAATTAGTCGGAATCCGTTTAGCCGTTTGGGCTACAAACTCTAACAAACATCCATTCATCCATCTAAACTTTCGCATTTATAATATTGGTAAGATTTCTGTTTAATTTTATAAGGACAAAGTCGTAGAGACAAGCTATTTGTAATGTATGTTGAGGTCAAAATATAAAAAACTTATTGAAAAATCTTTTTATGACGCGATAATTCACCTCTACACTAATATTTTAAAATTTGTATTATAAAAACAGTTTAATAAGTAGTTTCGCTAAAGAAAGGTACACTAATACATTAGTAGATTTCGTCTGTGACTCCGTCCGCGTGGAATTAAAAGAAAAAGTATGTAGCCTGTGTGTTTTTTATAAACTCGACGCTCTAAGCTCTACATCTATCCCAAATAACATCGAGATCGACTCAGTCGTTCCATATATCGTAAACTTTCGCATTTATAATACTAACATGGTCTGTATTTAATATTACATTAAAATATTTTAAAAAATAAATATCCACCTGAGAAAAGCAGGGTTGGATCGCTAGTAGAAAATATAACACAGTGATGTTTTCTTATTATCATACGATAACGCCCTTGAAACGTTGGTAAACTAGTATACACGTTCTATGCAGTTAAGATATAACTTTAAGTGGTTCAAGATAAACTTTATCTCAAGTGATTAAAGTATGGTTCAATTCAAAGTTGACTGTCGATATTTTACACCTAACTAATCTTACTAATATTATAAATGCGAAAGTTTAGGTGGATGGATGTTAGATTTTATAGCCTAAACGGCTGAACGGATCTGGATAGAATTTGGCATAGATGTAAGGACACATAGGCTACTTGACTTTGTTTTTTTTAATTCCATGCAGATGGAGTGGCAGGCGAATGCTAGTTATAAATATTATAAACTACTTGTTAAATATATCCTAGGAATTGTGTAGAATTACGGATTTCATACATTTCCGGTAACATAATACAGTCTATCATTTCTGTTTTAACAAAGAGAATTAAAAAGACATCATAAATCAATTTTGTAGTTGATAAGCTTAGTTTTAATTGACCGTTTGTAATTTATGTGCATTAAGTTTTAAATATATTCTCATACTAATATTATAAAGAGGAAAGATTTGTATTAAAATAACTCAAAAACTACTAGACCGATTTTAAAAATTCTTACACCATTAAAACGCTATGTTATCAGCGGTAACATAGGCTATATTTCTTTATTTTCACGCGGACGAAATCGTGAACAATAGCAAATAAATAAATCGAAAACTCCTCAGTTTTCCTCGCATGTTGGCAGTGTTTGACAAGATGTTTCGACAGTGGAAACTCAAGTCGAGTCATGCCAATCAGAGCATAAGGGTGCGTTCTCACTAGAGCATAGCGGGAATACAGGAATTTGTTAGTATAACCCATGTAATGCTACGCTTCACGAGATTAGAAATTGTTTTAGTTTAGACTTTACTTTAACAATGGTAAAGGTATGCGGTGGGAAGAAAAGAATTGTTTAGTTTCTATATATAAAATAGAATTGTTTACAAGTTTCACATAAGAACAATCTCCTGTCTTATTACTATAAGAAATATAGGTAAACAATGAGTTAAAACTAACTTCGTTATTAGACATCTAAATAAATTAGGTCGACTGAAGTTATACAAAGCGATTCTTTACAACTGTAAGGAGCATTTCCGAAATGACCAGAGTCTTTTTTTTTAACGTGGGGAAATGCCTACGCATGTCAACGTCGTGAGTACAACGTTATTATGGTTGGTTGTTGGTTATGTCAGGCTTGCACCGACTAAAACCCCACGATTACCTCTTCTTGCCAAACATCAGGAACACGGGAACATTCTCGCACTCTACCGTGATACTGACGAGATCAACTCTGTACGAGTTCCAGACTATTATAACGTAACGTAACGCACAAGATTACCTTCCGCCAGATCTGCGGTTTTGACTACGCTACATATTATATATGCTCATGAGGGGCGCAAGAGAGCCTGACAGACTATTCTTCAGCATCCAGGTCTCCGGCTGCGAATTGTCCAGAGCCTACATCAAGTAGCCTAAGCGATTGAAGAGATTTCAACGAATGTGATGTCATTTAATATACTCTAAGTTTATTTGTAACAGAATTTCCAAAACAGCTTAACGGATATTGCTAAAAATCTGATGTAGAACATAACCTTGGAAGACATAGGCTAACTTATTTTTTTTAATTAACGCGGAGGGAGTCGTTAAAAGTAGTGTTATAAATATTTCTTACCCATGACGCCTCCTGTATATATCCCTGGAGGCCTTCTGGAATAGGTACTCCCCGATCCTGTCCAGCTTCTCCGGGCTGGAGAGGGAGTAGAATGTAAGCTTCTCCATATTGGATTTAACCAGTCCATCCTGGGGAGAGGCAGGAAAGATGTTGTCCACTAGCCGCTTGTATCGCGGCCTTAGAGCGGAACAACATCCGCAACAACCTGAAGAAAAGAGAATATATGTATTAAAAATGACATAACAGAGAACTAGCGACCCGCCCGGATTCACATGGACTGTAATATAAAAATGTGTTCATTTACATCACATTAGAAACCTTTAAAATTATTACTATCTCTCTACTATAACAAACATAAACCTTCCTCGTGAATCCTTCTATCTATTAAAAAAAATCATCAAAATTTTTTGCGTAGTTTTAAAAATATAAGCATACATACAGACATACAGCGAGAAATGTCTTTGTTTTAACTTTGTAGTGAATGTTCATATAATCCAGGTGTACACATTACATAAGAAAACACTTGAATTATTTACGAGTAAATTGGTTTAAAATTAATAAGTATGCGAGGCTTCTCAGTATGTCTAACATTGTAAAACGTAAAAAAAACTATTGAATATAGAATACATATGAATATGCGATAGTATCTTAGTTTTCTAATTGAACGTGGAAGGGGAAATCGATTTCCTTTCCCACAAAGAACATATGTTACTATATTTCAACTAGCGATGGCTTCACACAGGTGAATTTATATAAAAAAAACTAGCTGTTCCCGTGCGACTTCATCCGCATAAAATTATATTTTATTGTTTACGTGTCAAATAATCAATTGCAAATGTCAAAATGACATGACATGATGAATAAGCATGGTAACCTTGTTTTCTTGATGTTGGCAGCAACTTATGGTCCCTTTCACACATTAGGGTTTCATCCCAAATATGGCGTGAAAAATAGCCTAAAGCGTGTCATAAGTGTAGGGCTTTTTATTTAAAAAAGTATTATTCAAAAATATGCTGTAACTGCTGACATCTTAGGCAACAAAGAAGTGTGTGTTTACACTTTATTATAGTAGTATAGATACTTTTAGATAGTATTAGAATACTAGCTGTTCCCCGCGACTTTATCCTTGTGTAGTTTATGATTTCAACACAAAATTTCTCTCCGAATATAAATTAAACCACCTCGTTAATTATTTGTTTATTACAATGTAAACCCGAAATGTGGTTATTTACGATATCAAATTAGAAGACTCTAAAATTATATTTAATTACTATATCTATATAATAAAAATGGATTGTCTGTTTGTAATATCGAAAGAAAAATTCCAGATTTCGGGAAGATGATGTATTTGTGTTGCTAGTAACGACAATCGCAATAAAATTTTTTGTCTACCTGTCTGTCTGTCTGTCTGTCCGCAAGCCGCGTTTATTTCGGTTAATCTCTGAAACGACTGGACCGATTTCGATCGGACTTTCACTGAAGGATAGCTGACATAAACGGACATATTATAGGCTACTTTTTTATCTTAACATTGCGTGCATAAAGTCACGGGCAACAGCTAGTTATACATATAAACCTTCGTCTTAAATCACTCTATAATATTAAATAGCCACATTTTAGGAAGTCAGTTAAAAATACTGCATTTCAATAAGTGTAAAGTTTATATATATCTTTGGTACATAACTTACATGTCATATAGACAGTTCTGCTTACGATGAAACATGCTCTATGGGCCACTTTACGCATCGGCAACATTTTCAACTTAAAACTTTTCACTAAGCTACCGCATAACTAAATCGGATCACTTGTTAACTTTGCACTATTTAATCATTTATGCCTATTGTTTGATATAATTTATTTATGGAAATAACAATCGGTTAATTAACTTAATGAAGTTAAAGATATATGAACTTATATAATATATAGTATGATTAAAATACAATTAAATATTACAAAACATGTCCTGTTTATGGTAAACACAGTTCGGTGTTACAGTACTTAATTTTTTTATTGAATTACATTTTTTATCAAACTAACATACGATTGTTTTCACATGCATTATATACCAAAACAAACATTCAAACGAGCTTGTCTACACACAACGTGGATGAAACATGTTTTAGACACAAGAAAAAATCACTTAGTCTCGCTTCGACTTCTTATATGGAGATACAAATACTACTTTTTTTTGTGCAACTAAACAGTTGACGCGAAACAATCGACAATCGCACAACAGTTGTGCGATAGTTTATTTAAAGTGCGTCCGCTATAACTATGCACATCACTGATTGTCACAGCACACTCGACACGTCCGTCCCGCGTCACGTCACTCGCAACTATGTCACGCAGAGATATCACGCTGATAACACGCGAAACGCGTAAATAGTATCTGTCCCGTGAATCACAAGTTATACGCGGTTCATACTTAGCCAGTAGTTAGAACCGCTCAATAATTGGTCTGGCAAACCACTAACAGTATGAACCCTAACTAGCACCAGTGAGTGTGTGGCTAAGTCATCATCAACCTGCCCTTATCCCTTACGGAGGGTCGGCACAGTATGTGCTGTTCTTCCATACATCTCTATCAGCCGTCACATCTGAATTCACTCCCTTCTTAAGCAAATCCACTTTTACACAATCCATCCATACTTTCTTCGGACTTCCTCTACCCTACCTTTGTAGAGGGTAAAGGAAGAGCATCCAAGTACTCCGATCTTTATTAAAATTTTAATCTGTGGTTTATAATTTTATATGTAAATGAAAACTGATAGTTCATTTGTTAGTCATTCCGACTGTTGTACTCAGAGTTAAGTGGTCAATGCATTAGAGTAGATTTAATTAGGGTCAGTTTAAGTAATCAAAAAAAGGCTTATGATAGATAATGAATAATGACTCTCGGCCCAATACTGAAACGACATTAAAATATATAACTTCTTAAAGGCTTAGGCCACGATTAAATTCCGAAATCCAGTAAAGTTGTAACATCTGTCAAACTGTAAATGGCGTTTACGAATCGACGTATTAAAAAATCTTTTCAGTAAGCAGCCGTTACTTTTTCGTACATTATTACTACAATTATTTATTGCGGTATCTCATACTAAAACTATACTATCTACTCTTAGTGTCCTATTAACGACCTTAAATATGGCATTAAGTACTATTTTATTGATGGTATAAAAAGACATCTTTTGACTATTTATTGTCTCAAATGACTTTCATGAAAACGGCACACTCATGTTCAAACGTTAAAAACACTATAAGATAAAATTATTATTTCGTGATATTTTAGAAAATAATGTGCCAAATGAATAGAATATCTTGATACGTGGTCATGATGTAATAATTCATTATTAAATAAATAAAATATGATTAAAATTTAACATAAATCAACAACTAATAATTAAATAAGTCCATTTTCTTAGTCTAATTCATTCACAAAAACATCATTATTAAACAATTTAATAATGTAATAATAATAAAATAAGGTCACAGACGATATCACTATAAATTCACTAAGCAATATTCGTCAAAAACAATGAACTTCGGAGACGAGTGTCGTGTCGCGGTGCTAAATATAAACTAGCCAGGCCGGCTGAAATAGATGCTGGAAAGGGCAAACCCATCCCCGTGTAATAGGCCCATAGCACACTGCAGAAGCGAAGCGGAACCAACGCGAAAAGTATGTTACATAAATCTTACACGCAACTTAAAATATTAACATTATATATATTAACACTATAATAAAGCGTAAACATACACTTCTTTTTTGCCTAAGATGTCAGCAATTACAGCATATTTTTGAATAAATCCTTTTTTTTAATAAAAAGCTCTACACCTACGTCACGCTTTAGGCTTTACATTTTCACGCCATTAAACTTAGGGGGTAAGCATGTTGGATAAAAAACCCTAAAGTGGGAAAGAGACCATAAGTTGCTGCCAACATGAGAAAAGCAAGATTGCTAAGGTTTGTCATGTCATGTCATTTTGACATTTGCAATTGACAATTTGACACATGTAAACAATAAAATTAAAACTTTCATAATTTTATGCGGATAAAGCCGCACGAGAACAGCTAGTATTTTATATACAATGTAGACTGAAGCATTCCATTTTCGCTTCGTTTTCATATCTTCGCTTCGCTTTGACTCGCTTTCACTGCAGTGTGCTACTGGCCTAAGGCTCCTACACACTTGAGTGACGATTTAGTAATTCAAACTTTATAATAGTTATTGATCCAAGACTATATGTTTATTTGTTTAATATGTACATACTTATGTCACATTCAGAGCCTAAATGAGCACAAATTATATTGTACATTTAAATTTTTAATGAAAAACCCTATACATCAACAAAGTAAAAAAACTTACATTTGTAGTAATCTTGATAATAGTCTTGAATACATAACTGTGTTTAGAAATTATTATAACTTATTTGTAAAATATGAGATAATTAAAGGTTGCAAGGATAGTGTCCAGTGTGAAAAACTGTTGTTTAGGATTTTACATATCTGAACAATAGTTAACTGCTCTATTGCCTTCCTCCATACATAAGTAGATATAGAGAGATCACATATATAGAGCCCGCTTTAACATCTTCACATGAATGGGCTGGCTCACCGGTGATAATACCATGACCACACAGAAAACAGGTGTGGAGTGGAATCAATTCCGCGTTTCGTCTGATGAGTGTGGTGCCGAAGGCCTAATTTTAGTCCCTTTCCCTTTCCACCCTTTTCTCAAGAGGAAAGGATGGGAAGGAAAAGTGGATTTGACGGTGGAGACACATAGGAAGGAGAAATGTCCTCTTTTTGTGCGTCTCCTCCGTCAATTAAGGGTAGGGTAGCAACGCATCTGCAAATGCGGATGTTTACGGGCAGCGGTCGCTTTCCATTTCGGTGGATTGAGATGGCTGCTTACTCGTTTGTCACTTTATATTATAAAAAAATAATTAAGTAGGTTATAAAACAAATTTAACAGAAATTGCTTAAGGGTTAAATGACAACAAATTCAAAGACACTATATATTCTAAGGTCATGTATTCATGTAATATACATTTAATAAAAGTGATTTACAATTAATGTTTCCGCTTTTCATCCCTACTGTCTCGTCCATCCCGACTTGATTTAGCACGGTCATAATCGTCATACTTCCTTGACATCATCCGACTTCTCTTATCATCCATTCTTCTTTCCCGGGAACGATCTAACTCCCTATCCCTTGAACGAGACTTATGCCGTTTACTTGAATAGTCTCGTTTACGATCATAAGGAGATCGAGACCTCCGTTCACGTTTCTTATGACCACTACTGTGATACTTTGATAATGGAGGAGTTTTTGGAGACTTCTCTTTTTTAATATCCCGTTTACTGTCTTTAGAAGTTGATGCAGCTGGAGAATCAGCCTTCTTCTCTTCTGCCTTTGCTTCTCTCTCTTTCTGTGCTTGTATGTATTTGTTAGCTTGATAGATTTTCTTTAAAGCATCCACTTTGTTTTCTAAATCTTCGGGATTCACTTTAAGTCTCTTGTACAATTGTAAAATTCTTAAAGATACTTCTCTAATATCCTCTTCAGGTACTTTGAATAAAAGAAACCAGTGGGGATTATTTGGTAATGGCAGACCGATTTTACGGGCTGTCAGATATATGCAAGCACAGGCAATAGTTTCAGGAGCAAATCTCATAAACACATCAGTTCGGAGTGCATCATTCATGTAGTTCCATGCTAATTGCATGAGTTGTCTATTCTTTTCATACTTTAGTAGCTGGAGATATACAACGATAAGTTTGTGTGGATGTTTTACATGTACACAGAAGCCCAATTCTTTTAGTATCCGCCTCTCCGCTTTAATTACCTGATTCTTCAGTTCTATGTAATTTTGATCAACTATTAAAGGTGAAATGTTTTTCTGCGCCCTCACTTGTTTTATATGATGGAAAACATTAATCACATCACGTATTCTGCATGGTTTCTCCTCGACTTTTGACGCCAGATATATACTACCCATAGCTGTAGTCTCCATTGGATATCTAACGAAAGATTTCGAGTAATAGAACCTTTGTAAGTACATTTGACCAGTAGCCATCGCTACTTGGGGTAATTTAAGTAAGATACCTGCAGTTTGAATCATTTCACAACCTAAAATTCGTAGGTCCGTTTCGGTTTCAATGTCAAGTCCATCGACTTGTGATGGTGTCTGTTTAAAAATGGATTCAGGTAAAAGACAGTTGTGGAGGGTGAGCACAATCTTGCCATAGGTCTTCTGAGGCTTCGTTGCTGTTCCATTATTAGTTTTTGTTTGGTTCTGTACTGTTGTAATCGACATGTTGGTTTCATTTATATTTTAACTTATATTATAAAGAAACACGTATAACATCAATTGTAGTGATATTCAAACTTTTCTGTACACTTCATATTACATTTTAGCTATTAATTATTGTAAAATTACACGACACGAATCTCAAAAATGCTATCGACGAACGAAAATGACAGGCGAGGAAGCCAAGATGGCGCCACAAAACTTAACAGATGTCAAGGTGGTTTAGGTATTTGCTGCTCACGTAAGAATCAAAAATTACTGAAAACATGACTTACCATGGGCCATTGTCCAAATTATCTATAACCTCGATAAAATACAAATCAATAGCACTTTTTAACTAAAACTAGGCGTTGATTTTTAAATGAGTCACACAAATCAACACAATTCTATTTTGATTTTGACATAAGTGCGTTCTGTTTTTGCTAAAAAAAAATTCAATGCAATCTTTGATTGAGACTAAAATCATATTTTTTCATTTAACTTTAGGAATGTTACATTTATATTTATAACAAAAGTATCGGAACAACAATTTATTTCCATTCTGCCAAAAATTGTTTTACATAACTGAACTTTTTTTTTGTTACAAGGATGAAACAGAACGAATACTGGAAGCGGGAAACTTAAAAGAGAATCTTATCGATCAATAAAAAATAAATTTGATTAAACAAAGATAGTACCGTCATAAAAGTTAACACTTTAATGAACGACGTTAAAATTAACGATTTTTATGAATAAAATCTTATATAATATTTACTTACATCCTGGGTCCGTGCATTTTTGAACAAATGAATCCAAAAAATCATGCCCTTCTCCCGCTTCAAAACAACATTTCACGATAGACATTTTTAAAACAAGTACTTTAGAACTAGAAAAATATAGTTAACGTCAACGTATGTAAATAATTATTCTTTTGTATATTTGTTTCATAAAAACTATTCTTAACAAAACAACCTTTTGATTACAACTATGTTTAATTCACAATTATCACACAATAATGAAATTAGTCAACATTAAAATTACGAACACACACAACACAATGTAACGAAAGCACATAAAAATAGATACTTCAATCAGTAAAATATTTAAACATTGTAAAAAAATAATATTGCTTAAAATGTACCCTAGGAATCTAAAAATAAAACACAGATTTTATAAACAGGTCAACATGTCACATTTGGTACTTTCATTTTTATTTTGTCGAAATTATTGAACACGCAAAATGTCAATGCGGCCATAGCAAGCTATTAAATATAAAACGACAAAATTTTTAGATAGGGAGCATGTTCTGGTTTACTATAAAATAGTTTCATTTAAAATTTGCAGTGTAATGCGCGAGCGGATCGCGCGTGACAAAATTGACCAGATGCGATGACAGTTCTAGTTTTAGCTACCGGACACTAGATGTCTCTATACCAAGTTACGTAGAAAGTCTTAATTATTTCTTCTTAGTGATTTCGTCTGTGATATTTCTATGTAATATCTCTTTTTTTAAAAAAAAATCTATGTGAAAAATCATGTTATTAAGTCACGTCGAGACCTCTTTATTTCAACCTTTTTAGCGTGCTTTCAGCATCGAGCTTTGTTTCTAAGTTTCCTCCCATACCACTATTAAAGAATTTGTTTTTTTTTAATAATGATCATTTCCCTCGTCTCGGTGCTAACATAGGGTTCAAAACATACAAATGGCATTAAAATTTTGTTGTTATTATGTATGTATTTGGCATAGGAACAATTAAAAATAATCTTAGAATATATGTTTTGAACACATACTTAAAATGAATGGTAACGGTAAATTATTTCTTAAATCACAGTATATTATTACAGTAATTGTATTGCGTCAGACTTAAAGTCGAGCCAATGTGCTCGTGAACGGTTGCTCGATTTGGCAAAAAGCCACTGTTATCGCAAATCCTGTCGCCATGTCCCGCTAAATCATGATAGCTACGGAACATTTACCTTTCCTTAAACGGTCTTTGTAAACGCATAGAAATTGTTATGTCAAAATTGCCGCCAAACCGCAGCACATTTTGCCATTTGACGCTTTGGCGCCATTATTTTATTAATATTTTTTTGCTTTAAGTGTCGCATTTAAGGGCTGAATGTGAATAAAGAAATGTTTTATAATTTATTTTAATTACCAACTTTTTCGCCCATAGCTTAGGGCCTCGGCCCTCAGAATGACCTAATAGTGAGTTGATGATAATTTAAATATAAACAACAAATTATTTAAGATAGCTGTACATGTAACCTTATACTTTACAAAGGATAATAAAAAAAATAATTCTCGTAATTGTTGCGAAAGTAGATAATACAGTTATACTGTAAGCTGTTTAATTAAGTTCACAGAATAAAGCAATTAATTACTCTAACTCTGTCCATTGCTAGTCAATACAGGAAGTCTAAACAAAGTTACATAAACTAGGTAACAGATATTGTTTCAATGTGGTAAGACAATGTTGTCATTTATGAATTCGTCATTAACATTCACTGTGGACTAATTGAATGCAATATTTAAAAAATAACAAGTCGTTTTCCTTCAAAACGCCTTCGGTATAATTCCTTGCGGTAGAGCCTTTTTGGACAACGCAACCGATCTCTTGCCTCTCGCCAATTTAATTTTTTAAAACCAATCATTCAGTCGACCTCGGATTGTGGACGAGAGCGGGCGCTCTGGGCGCCATTTTGCTTTTAATGTCAAACTACGCGGTAGTGCAGTGATTTAATTTATTTTTTTAATAGTGTATCGTGATCTTTTTAAAAACTTGTGATATATTTTAGTATTCTGTGTAAAAAGAAACGTTATTTTTTTTGATGTGTTTTGTGTTTTGAGTGTATTTTTTAAGTTTTTTAAATTTTTAAATCATTTGAACTATCGCCGGTATTGCGGATGCATTTGTTTTTGTAAGTTTTTTTCAATCAATTCGCAAAAATTCTCACGGAAATTAATGTTTTAGTTAAGGTTTTAATACGTTTGGTTTTATAATTATGTATAAATAAATCGTGCATCATTTCTGCTTACATTTAAAACCGGTTTGATTCCGATTATTGCTTGTAATAAGTTTTATTTGAAATAAACTCTTATATATTATTGTTAGATACACATTATAGTTCCGTAATTTCTCAGTTTTTAATAGGCAATGTAATAATATCATAGTAAATTACACAATTTACAGTAACTGGCCATTAGGTTCACTCTCGCTGACAGGTTAACCTTTTCAGATCGTTTGAAAGTAAGAATTGCAACTTTAAGATAAATCACAAGATTGCAAGTAAAAAGATATTAGTCATATAAAATTATTTCGTCTGATTACATAATTTGTACTGCTCATATTTTAATGTTTCTTATTCTAAATTTACTAATGATTTTATTATGATTTTAATATGTTTGTTAAAAAAACGCTTGACCATGATCACACCCGAGGAACAATTTTGTAGCTTTTTGTATTATCCTTTCTTAGGAATGAAAAACCCTCAGGGTTTTAAAAAAAGTGACTTGAAAAGGATATAGTACACATAAATAGTATATTTTTTATGTCATAAACCTTTACTTTACGAGACAAAATAACAAATGAAGATGTAAAAATTTAATATGCAACGCCATTTTATTTAGCGCGCGCAAACAATTTGCAGATAATTTGAATTGATATTTTATTATGGATATGTAACCATGCGGGTAAACAAAACGTAACATCATTTGATCATTATTTTTTTATCTATGTTAGTATTAAGTGAATAAAAATAACAGAATATCTTTATAACCGATATCGAAATGTGAATATGTACCCTACATACGTATTGACAGTGGGGACCTACGCTTGAAAAACCTGAAGGAAGAAGTTACTTGACTCATCCGATGAAGATGGATGCGTCAAACAAATGTACGTAAAATTTATCAAAAATGTGGCCAAATATCTTACTTACTAATATTATAAATGCGAAAGTTTAGATGGAGGCATGTTTGTTAGTTTGTAGCCTAAACTGCTGAACGAATCTCAATGAAATTTAACAAAGACGTAGATAGTCTAGAAAAATACATAGACTATTTCCTTTTGTTATTTTTATTTCCACGCGGACGGAATCAAAGGCAAAAGCTAGTGGTATCTTTTATTTCGAAGCAAGCATTTCCGTTCTATTTCATTGACTGTTAATTTATTATAATGAAATTTTAAAACTAGAATATCATTCAAACATGAAAGTGGAAAGTGGTTAGGGCAGTTAATCTTTGATTGTTTTATTTAAAAGATTCAATAAGCCACGAGAGAAACGATTAGTGACAGAAAGTTAGACGAGAAAGGGGCCAGTAAAGGGCCACAACGAGCCGTTCAACTAGTATGCCATCTCTCTTAGTTCTACGATTAACGTTTACTTACATTTAACGAATTTTATACAAAAACTACACTTAGTATTAATCAATCTTAGTAACTAATATTATAAACTAGCTGATCCAGTGCGGCTTCATCCGCATGAAATGTCAAAATTCAAATGCACAAATGACAATCGCTTCCTTGATGTTGGCAGCTACTTATGGTCTCTTTCCCACATTAGGATTTTTATCTAAAATATTTACCCCCAATGTTTAATGACGTGAAAATATATAGCCTAAAGCGTGACGTAAGTGTAGGGCTTTTTATTTAAAAAAAGAGCTATTCAAAAATATGCTGTAATTGCTGACATTAAGATGTCAGCAATTACAGCAATTACAGCAAGCGGCAACAAAGAAATGTGTGTTTACGCTTTATTATAATAGTATAGATGCGAAAGTTTAGATGGACGGATGTTGGAGTTAGCCTAAACTGCTTAACTGATAACGTTGTGCAGACCACGCACGCAGAGGATAGTCTGTCGGAACACATAGGGTACCGCCTTTTGACTTTTAAAAGTTCCACGTTCAGGCGTATTCTTCTATCATGCTTCTTGTATTCGTCCGCCTCAATTATATTAAAGCCGTTGTCAGCTTTAAGATATGTCCGTGTAAAGCGACCCTTAAGTCGTCTGACTCATTGGTCTCTGATAGTCTTCGAAACCTCGCTCTACAGCCGGAGGCAAGTTACATAACAGCATACATGCTCGGCATACTTGGATCCTTGTTTATGTGACTTTTTGTTTTGTAACCAATTGGCATGGTGGATACGTATGTTATGTAATTTATATTTAAAATCTTTTGTTTTAACTGTACTGAATTCGCATAAAAGAATGTTACCATCTCTCATGCTACTTGAAAAGATATAACATATGGTAAACTCAAATATAGAGTCAGAGAATGAATCCCGTCATATGACTATGATTGCGACTACCTATGTGTGTAAATTTTCGAGATATCCATTTATACTACACGTAGCCTCAGTAGTAGAGAAGGTAAGGAGGTTAGAATGGTATGGGCATGTTATGAGGAGGGATGAATCGCATGTTACAAGGAGAACGTTAGTTATGAGTGTGGAAGGGTACATCAGTAGAGGTACCTAGAAAGTGATGGATGGATTGCGTGAAAGGTGATGATCAAAAAGGGAGTGATGACTGAGATGACGTATAGAGTTATGTGAAAGGCAAAAACCTGTTGCGACGACCCTACGTGAGTAGTACAAGGAAGAAGATGATGACTACAGTCGTAAGAACTTAGTTACAAACATCCATCTAAACATTTAGTACTAGATTGACAACAATCTAATGTCATATATAAAAAAATATGTTTTTGTATGGACTTGTATAGAACAAACATAAAACCAGGAACTCATTTCTATATGTACAAGATATGTATTACTTCCCCACTTCTATGTAATGTAATATTTCAAGACCTCGTCAACATCAAAGGAGTTCCTCGTAACCTGAGTCAAGGTGATAAATGCTGGAACTTTTGTATAAATAAACAATAATAATGCATAAGGGTGCGTCTTCACTGTCGGACTTTTGTATGGCAATAAATTCAAATATGACCAGCCTTTGGCCGTGAATTTAAAGGTGGGAGAATTAAAAAACTTCGCAATTATTATATGTGTTCTTCCACACTATTTTGAGATCCGTTTAGGCGTTTCATTGTAACAAACATCCATCCTTCCAAACATTCACATTTATATTCGTTAATATATCTACTAATACGATATAGAACATCAAGAGTACTTATCAATGATTCTTCAAGTAGAGTTAACTTTGAGCGATACTTTACCCATTTGGTCAAACTAAGTAACTTCTAAGTATACTGACGTCATGGCCAGACTACCTTGCTGCCTACACTCCACCCGCGCAGATTCATATAATTAATACATTTAAATGATGTATTACTAACGTTTTTTTTTAACTATTGTAATTTTAGTGGTAAAATTTAAGTGATAATTAAGCATGGGCGGCAACTTTATAGCACATTTTTCTTTAAGCGCACATTTGCTTTGGTTTGTGGAAATATTTTTCCCAATTTCTCCAGTTTATCAATTAAACTCCATTAAAAATTTACTTCAAAACTTCCACTCTATAAAATCACTATATTTTCGTTTACTTATTGCTATAGTATATAGTGAAGTTTGTTAACACGTTAAGTGTAAGTTAAGAGTAAGTACAGTCGCTCAAATGGCTGTGTTTCACTTACAAATACTTTCAATTACGTAAGGAGACAAACTCCGCCTCTTACAAATGGATTATTCCCAACCGTCACCCTGCTCTGTCCCCCCGTAGAGACAGAGGAGAATAAAAAGTTTCATCCGTCCCTCCTCTGGCGACGAGGGGACCGTTGGAACTTATTTTATTTCATAAATCCATTCATTCCATTTGTCACTTATTGGTGATAGTGGGACATTGAGGTGGGACGGATGGAACTTTTTATTC
>NW_013525336.1:1419443-1439329 GCF_000836215.1 Papilio polytes | reverse complement strand
CGTTATAACTACTACTAGTTTTCAATGTTGGGCACCGACAGATTCCCCGACTGTACGTAAAATTAAAGTATCATTTAATGTGTTAAACTTATGTATGGTGAAAAGTTCTCAACCTGCAATTTTATACCTGTCAAAGCATTACGGTGGTTGCCCACCGTGAACGCATTAAGGTCTCTGAATTAAAATAATGATTTCTACTTAGGTCTGTAACTATGACCTAAATCTATGACGAAGTCGCGACTCTATCCTTTATTAGAGCGTGCGCACACCTTCGACTAAACTATCGCACAACTATTGTGCGAATGTCGATTGTTTTGCGGCCAATTCATGTTTAGTTCCACAACTAAAAATCGAGCAGTGTGCGTACCTCCATACACGCTCATAGGAATCAAAGCGCGACTAAACAGTTGTGCGATATTTTAGTCAAAGGTTTGCGTGCACACGCTCTAAACGTCCACTTCCATAAATCAGAGTAAATTACTTCATGCGCCTATGAAAGTAGCCGCTTAAGAGTGTTTTTTTAATATTAAAGAGGTTCTAAAGAACACGCTAATCTAGTAGGAAATAATATAAATGGGTTATAGAAATGGGTGCTTGCGTTTCTCCATATAACACGATCATGGCACATCTTTTTTTGCATCTATATAAAAATATTTGTTTGGGCTTTTTGTAAATAAATATTTTATACAATATCTGCCTAACTAGCTTGTCTTCGGTATATGTATATTGTTACCTTTTTCTCTATAGAGGGTCGGCATAATATGTACTGCTCTTCCATGCATTGATCAGTCATCTGAATCACACCCTTCAATGCTTTTCTTCCTATAGCTTTGTATAGAAATAGAAATAATTTTATTGAAAAATAAGAGATTAACAATTACAATTACAGTTATACCAATTAAAAGATAAATACAAATTGTGGTTAATATACGATTATTCTGGTGATGCCCACACTAGGCAATGCCTGTATCGTGGGCATCGAAAACAGCAGGAAAAATCTTTTCATGCATTAATTACTAAAAACTAATCTAACCTCAGGGTTTATAGCAGGTCTGTGGGTGGACATATACATTTGTAGCTAACAAGGTACAATTTCATAAATGTTCAGATAAATATGTAAATATTTTGCAGTAATCTAAACTTACAATTGAAGAATAAATAGCTACTATTTAAGGTTTTGTTGGTGTGGCATGACTAATACGTGGCCATAATTTGTACTAAAGCTGGAGCTTATACCAAAACGGTTTTATGAAGTTGCCCAACGTAGAATGTAGAGCGCACCGTCCGTTGCGCGAATTGACCTTCGATTAACTTAACAGGTGCTTTACTTGTCTCACTTAAGTCTCAGTAACTTATTGACATTTGTACGTGTACAGGAATAAGTTATAAGGCTATTTCAGTTCAGGCATTAAAGTTCCTCTCTCTTACCCTTTCTTATAAGAAAAGATGGAAAGGGAAAGTTGCTTTGATGGCAGAGGAGACGCTTAAGACGGGGAAATAACCTCCTTATGTACCTCCTCCCCTTCCGCCAATTAAGGGTAGGCAACGCATCTGCAATTGCGGATGGCTATGGGCAGCGGACTCCATTTTGGCAGATCAGGTGGTCGCTTGCTCGTTTGCCACCCTATTAATAAAAGTTCTTTTAAAACGTATGTAAGATTTGAAAAAAAAAATCTTTTTTTATTATTAGTAATAGTGTATCTAGGTATATTGACACTTTATGCAACTAGACCTACTTGTATAGGGTTACTGTGACGGAATTTCAACCAACTTGTCAGACATCTTACTATTACGTCATTGTATGTAATAGGTTCTAAGTTATTTATGTATGTCAACGGATCGCATAATAAAGTTGAGTAGGTGAGAAGGCTGAACGTCTATTCCAATCCATTTTTCTTTATATATGTATATACTAATACTAGACTTAGCTAGCAACTCCGTCCGCGTGGTATTAAAAAAACGCTATTATAAAAGCGAAAGTTTAAAAATTAAAATAAAAACTGCTCAAGGGATCTCGATGAAATTTGGCATGGATGTAGATGATAGTCTGGATGAACACATGGGCTACTTAGTTTTTTTTTTAATTCCACGCGGACGGAGTTGCGGGAGAAAGCTAGTATTAATATGAGATCTTACAACAAACAAAAGAATTCTGTATTTGATAGTACATAAAGTTAATGGTATCCTTTTTCCTATGGTTGTTTCATAATAGTTGATTCGTGTAGCAACCCTGGATAGATCACTCGCTTCCACTCTAGCGTATATTGTGCCACCATCACGATTTCGCTATTTATTTCCGAATACAAATAACCGTATAATTGCTCGTTACATTTCAAAATAACTTTACAGAATTATGCACTGAAATCCTTTAACACAAAGGCGATAATCGTGCAAACGGACTGTGTACAGTTTGACATGTTTGAGGGTTCTTGTTCTATCAGGGTTGTCACTTTTACTATCTTAATTTATAAACAAAAATGTTTTATGATATACTCCTGTTTACCTTAGATTAATAATGATAATTAAAAATTAAGAACTCGCTCCGTGACCATTTCATAACAATGACTGTGTCATTTTAACATTAAATCTATAAACATATTTAAAATAGATGTCGCTCGTGACGTCGCCCGCGTCATATTAGAAAATCAAAAATGTAGCCTATGTTACTCAGACAAATTACCTTTCTAACGGTAAAAGAATTTTCAAAATCGGCCCAGTAGTTTTTGAGTTATTTCAATACATACAAAATACAAATCTTTCCTGTGTATAATATAAGTATTGGTTAGTTATGTTTCCATTCCACAAGTCTACGAGTAATATTTCAATAATCAAAATTTATCAAAAACTCGCGTCAGGCGCCAGTCACGATAAAAATTGCAAAATGTACGTTAAATTTAGTTTTTTATGCTTTCAAGTATATGTGCATTGACAACCCTGCACTTCACATTGGGGTATAACGAGTGCATGGCAATTTCTTTTGTGGTATAGATAAGGCTACATGACCATGGCCTAAAGCTTTGCCCTAGTTGTTATTGTGTAACTGTTACTTGTTTTTTTAAAGGATTTCATTAAAATGTTTAAAGAAGCTTACATTTCTGAATCATAGAAATAATCTTGAGACAAATTGTTGTATCTATACTATTATAGTAAAGCGTAAACACGCACTTCTTTGTTGCCTAAGATGTCAGCAATTACAGCATATTTTTAAATAATTCTTTTTTTTTATAATAAGCCCTACACTTTCTTCATGCTTTAGGCTATATATTTTCACGCTATTAAACTTAGTTCGTAAATAAATTGGTTAAAAAACCCATTGTAGAAAAGAGACCATAAGTTGTTGCCAACATCAAGGAAGCAAGATAGTCATACTTCATCATGTCATGTCATTTTGACATTTGCAATTGATAAATTGACAAATGTAAACTATAAAATTAAGTTTTTATAAATATAAGAACAGCTAGTTTTTTATATTTTTGAAATATAGTTGAGTTAATCACATTTTTGGTCACATTCTTATTTACAATGTAGAGTTTAATTAACTGATTTTGTTAGACTTGCCACAGCCTATCTATGTCTACATGACAGGTACAAATAAAAAAATCCTGTTCTCTTTTTAACAGTTGAAGCTATCTTAAAGGAAGTATTAATTGATAGACTAAATCACCGTTTAGACAGGGCTAGGGACAATTTGGTATTTGTAAAACCTATCCATAATATAGGTGGCAAGTTACCTTGACAATGCCGATAATATTTATGTAACTATTTGCAATGTAACATTTATTGTAAAGATGTAAAATATTACGTAAAACTGTGTAACTGCGTATTGCACGGGCGCCATGTTTGTGACGTCAGAGTGATACAGGACGGCGATTGGTGGACTGTGTCAACCTTGTTAAACCTACACAAGAAACATTGTTTGCTTGTTTTTTGCATATATTTCACCTTTTTTACTGTAGGAAGCGTATTTACAAATTACATAGTATAATAGTTGTTATTGTAATGTTTGAAGATTTAACCGCGTGGGTTCGTTTGTTCAAAGACAATATTTAATCGGAACTCTGTGATGTCAAAACTATTTGATTTATCTACCTAATTTTACTTTTGCCTTTATCACTGTATTTTCTTGCTACGTTTTTCCTTATATTACGTAAATATCTACTATTACTCAAGTAAACAATAATATGATTCTTTCACCGTAAACTTCCACTGCTTTAACACCTATACAAAAACATATTCGTTGTCTCTGTTATTTTAATCAGAATTATAGAGATAGCAATAGGTACGCTACATCTCAGGGTCCTTCAAGAAGCGAGGGTATTACTTTCTCAAAACAACGCATCTACAGTTCTTCTGGTATAACTGAAGTCTGGACAATCTACCTCTGTTCATTTGCTATCTCATATAAAAACACATTTGTAACTTCAAGTATATCCAGTCCTTACGATGTGGTATTTTAAAATTCTTATTATGTCCACTTACGTGTAAATGACAAGGCGTTGAGTGCAGTGGCGATTGAAGGCGTTTATTCGAGAGCAGGTTATCGCACGTGGGTGCAGCGAGGTGGGATGACGTCATCCGTAGCCTTCGGTAACCTAGGTAACCGTGGGACTAACGGATACGTGAATAAGGATACATTCCGAATTTAATGCTTTAGTTGGGAGTTTCAATCTTTACATACGTAAAGTAGGATAAAATAACTCAAAACATAGGTTAAAAAAGATCGGGCTGAATTCGATTGAGACTGAACATGAAATATTTATCAATAACTAGCTTTGGCCCCAGACTTTGTCTGCGTGCCGTTAAAAATCTAGTAATAAATGTATCCTATGCCACTCAGTGATTATGTAACTTTCTAATGGGGTAAATATAAGTAAATAAATAATACAATATTGGTCAAATATTATCAGTTTTTGATTAAATTATTAACCATAGTGTTAACATTATACCAATCACATGGTAATCTATCAGAGACGTAAAATAAAAATAAGAACAAGTAAACATGTTAAACGTAACCTGTAAAACCTTATTCTATTATTAACTCTTGTTATTTCCTTTAAGTCTATAAAAGTATATGAAGAACAAAGCGCTTATCTCATTGCATAGTAAAGTGACCATTGAAGGAAAACATAGCAAAGGTATTTATATGTACATATATGTAAATGGTTGACACAAGGTCGCACGGTACGAGACTGTTATTGTCACAAGTGTTTTAACTTAGTTTCATGTACTTAGATGTAAATACGAGTTAACGATATTTCCCGCGCTTTTTAATATTAAAAATTTCGTGATTCCATCCAGTTTTTAAGCCTAAAGTAATTAATTAAATTTTAAACCGCTTGGAAATGTAATCATACTAATATTATAAATGTGAAAGTTTAGATGGATGGATGGATAGATTGATGTTTGTTAGAGTTTGTAGTCTAAACGGCTGAACGGATTTCCATAAAATTTGACATAGATGTAGAGGATAGTCTGGATGAACACATAGGCTACTCGCTTTTGTTTTTTTTTTAATTCCACGCGGACGAAGTCGAGCGAGTCAAGTCGAAAGCTAGTTTCATATATAAAAAAGTATTTACGTTTGTTGATTTGATCAAAAATTTCCTCAAAGGCTGGCATTGGCATTTTCATTACAATAATATAGAATCGCAAATAATTTAACCATTCAGAAACCAACTTATAAGTGGATTATTTAACTTTTATTACGGAAATTAAAAAGGGTAAATCCTAAATAAAACAATTGACAGCTTCTGTCAAACGCGTAAAGAAAAAACAAGATGGCGGGCGTAAAAAACACGACCAGATTAGACGACCTTGTAGAGTGGTGTCACTTCGCATAAACTCCTTCGTGACAAGCTTGTCTCGGTTCAAGGTGACACTGGGTCGCCGGGTTTTTGGACACGCAAAGATAATTTTAAGTACTCCAAAGCGCTTAAAAAAGGTTGTATCCTGGTAACAAGTACCGAAACAGGTTGCAAAAAGTTTTATAATAGAGGCTTTACTTTTTAGTTTTGCTAAGAAACAAAGCAATTCGCTTGATAGTGTTTCTAAAAGTAGACAAAGCATTTTTTTAGTCTTGGGTATAAAATTAGAAGTCAGGAACAAATGTAATTTTAAAAAATAGTTGATAAAAGGTATTTGGTGAGTTGATCTTGTTAAAATTAGTGACTGGCCAAAATGTCTAATGATAAATTAAGTGTCGGAAAACCCATATTGTACAAATTATGACAAATTAAAAAATAATCCAAACGGATATAAGATAAAAGATTTGTATCAACAAAAAAATGGATTTAAACTTACGATCGTATGAAATCGCCGTTTGTTATCTTACTGAATTATAAATGCATACGTTTAGATGAATGGATGGATGGATAAACATCCATCATCTAACAAACGTTAGAGTTTCTACCCTGAACTCAACGGATCTCCAGGAAATTTGGCATAGATGTAGAGGATAGTCTGGAAGAACAGTTAGGCTAATCACTTTTGTTTTTTTTTTTTATTCCACACAGACGGAGTCGCAAACGAAAGCTAGTATTTAATTTTAATTTATAAAATACGAATTTAAAAAAAATGTAATTGACCGAAACACGACAAAAATATTATCTCTTTCAGTATATGTGTAAAAGAGATAGCAATAACTTCAAGTACCATTGAAAACCAATTTTAAAACGAATATATATGTTGACGTAAGTGTATTAAATCCGTCATAGTATACAATTCCTAGGCAATGTATAACTCCTAAAATCGCTTGGAATTATTGAGAACCCACATATTTAACAATTTTATTCATAGAAAACATTGTTTTCATACTTTACTTATTGCGATTTTGGAATTCCATATAATTTCTAGGAAATAATTATCAGGATATGTGTTTATTTAATAATCTTTAAAAGATTTTACACGTTGCCAAAACAGCTTTGAAATTCTATACTTTTCCTAGACAAAGTATACAATTCCTAGTTATCACACATTTCCGGTAACATATTCACAAATTACCAATCCCATTTAACCTTTAATTAAAAGTGTCAAGTGTAAATAAAATATAACATGCTAACTGGCAACAATTGACAATCAATTATATCGAGCGTTGTCTTATTTAATAAATTGTTATATTAACATGTGAACACGGGCGATTTGGAGCGGCCGAACGGGGCAAGGTCGCACGACTAGTCTCGCCTTCACTACTGACTCATTATCGGTACATTTTGTAAGTGCAATGAACAGGTGTTATACCTGTCGCCGTATTATACATTTATAATAAAAAATAAGATTTTGGACAAAAATATTTAATTACTTCGATCACTTTTCTTTAATATTACATATGATTTTAATAGTCATTTTTGACCGACTTCCCAAAAGAAGGAGGTACTCAATTCGTCTCTGTTTATTTTTTTTATGTGTGTTACGGCATAACTCCGCCGCTAGTGGACCGATTTTGTCAGTAAATGTAGATTCATTACTAAATTGTTACTATACTTTCAATTGTCAATTGTTATGGTAAAAATGTGGAAACCCTTACGTAGAAATATCACTGCATACCTTGGCTGACACCGACATCAAAGTAATAATAATTGTACAATATAGACATAACAGTTACAATAAGGTAGGTTTACTATTTTCAAGGAATTATTTCGTTACTTTTTAGTATACTGTTTTTTTGAGAATATTTTGTTTTTAGCTAATATTCTTCCTGAGATTCTCTATTTATTAAGTGGTTGTTGTCGAAGTATTTGTGTAAAACCATATATCCATTCCTATAATTTTTGTAAAAATAGAGAAAGGAATATTCAATAACGGTGATAGATTGAATCTTTGTGTTTCACCATCTTTTGTACTGTTTGAGTCATAAGAAACAAATATAAAAAACGAAAGTCCATTTCAACCTTCGGTGTAGTAAAAGCACGTTTTTACAAACCAACAATAACAAATTTTGTAACAATAACAATCAATGAAAGAGCTCAATATATCTTTTTATTACATTTTATCTCTATCTGCATATTAATTAAATGAACGGCCTTGGTATAATATCAAAGACTTTATCGAAACTAATTCTGAACCTTTGACTATTAAGAGACTGGATCTGTGAAGCGCGCTTTTTTTTCCAGATTATAATTTTAAATAAGCGCTTAAGGAGCTTGCTCGTGTTGTATATGTTGCTATATTTCATTATTACTAATATTGAGGAAATATTAATAAACAGTGTGTTTCTGGACGTTGGCGTTAAAACGTATTAACAGTATTTTACGTAAGTGTCAGTACAATATGCATATGTGCGATTTTCTACAAAAACGTCTCTTTGCTTAATCCGTGCCTCTATAGTCGAAGTTTCAAATCAAAACTAATGAGTAAACGTGAAACAGAAATGTCGTGCCCCGTGTAATAGAATTCGAACATTTTGCCGCGCTAATGGACCGCCATTTTGAATAATGCCGTAGATTAAAATAATGTTTGTGTTAACTGATTTTATTTCTAGGTTATGTTATTTGTTAAATATCGGTTTAATTTGATAAAAAGTCTTGTAAATAGCAAACCTTAAACAAAATCGCACAACCGTTTTGTCGCTTTAAATCCTATGCACTGTTATAGAGGTGCGCACACTACTCGATGAATGGGCTGAGATACAATTGTGCGATAGTTAAGTCAAAGGTTTGTGCCCGATCTTATTGTAGCATTTACAAAAAGGTTTGAAAATGTCGTATGTAAAATCAAAACAACTTTTAATCTTAGCAATTTTTTAAACACGAGTGACAGAATCTTCAGTATCAAAGTCTACTTTAAGGGACACAGAAAATAAACCAGAGACAATTACATTTATTTGTATTATAAATAAACCACTATCTCGATGGTATAACAGTGCATTTAACGGAACTCTATGGGCAAGTTGTAAGGTATTACGCATTTAAATACTGAGTTCTCTTTACATCGATAAGCGAGGGAAAATGCCGTCAGTACGCTTTCCGACCCACGCAGAAACTGTTTCGATATGACCCCTCGATTGGACTCAATTTGTGACAAATGATTTTTACATTTACAATTTACAATGGCCAATATACGAGTAAGTCAAGACAAGGATCGAATGTTGAGTAATTTGGGTTTTTTAAAAGGTTTAGTGTTCTCGTCCAAATATGACGTTAAGATTCTTAGGGTAGGGAGAATAGTTTACATAATAATTAGTTACTTTACTAGTAATACCACTGACCAACAAGAGGCGTTGCCTACCTTACTTCTAATGTTGAGGGGACTCACATAAAGAGCATATTTCTCCTATTCGTTCCCGCTACCGTCAAATCCAATTTCATTTTCCCATCCTTATAAGAAAAGAAACAAAAAAAGTGGACTAAAACACGTTCCAGTAGACACGTGTCTTCTGCAATTGCTGAGTGCCGCTTTAAAAATATTTTTAAATGTTCATTAATTTAGTTATTTCAATTGTTTTTTCTTACATGTCTTATGCTGGATTTCTGAAGTTTTAATTTATCATGACCTAGTAGTTTAAGTGTCGAAGGTTCCGGTGTCTTCCTTGGATATCCCGGAACCTGCGACTATGTCCCTTGAGGATGGCCACCGAAGGGGTTTTAGTGGGTTAAATCCTACATAACCCTGCCGTCCCAGCATGTAAGGTACCTTGGATACCCCCCACCCCCGACACAAAAAAAGGTTAACCTAAGTTTCAATGGAGTAAAACTCCTCCTTCACGGCCTTCCCAGTAGAGGGCAAGGTATCTTTGGAAGATTCCTCCCCCCTAACACAAAAGATGTGGTTGTCCTAAATTTTAACGGAATAAAACTGAAGTTACGTAGTTCGGATTCTCATTTTATAAATTTATAAAACCATAAGCACTATCGAATGGTTAAAGGTAGTTCCGAAACTGCCCATTGTAGGTAGTCTGGTAATTCTGATGAAGATCGATTGCTTGTATTTAAATTGTTTTTAACATGTGAGGGTATTTTGTCAATGTCATTACGAGATGTGATCGTAAACTCAGATTTGCAGGTAGCATTCTTCACTGATAACTTGTTCGTAGATTAATCTATTTAAATTCTGACATTTGCATTTGTAGAACGAGTTTTTATTTACGATGCATGTATCTTTTATTATTTAACTAAGCTGTTGTTCGAGAATTCTCGATCGTGGAATAAAAAAAAATAGTAAAACGGCCTATGTTACTCAGTGACGTCATAGCTTTATAATGGTGCAAGAATTTTTGAAATCGGTCCAGTAGTTTTTGAGTTATACATAAATACAAATCTCTACTCTTTGTAATCTGACTTCTTACTTCTTTCTAATAGTTTAAATGCGAAAGTTTAGATGAATGGATGGATGGATGTTTGTTAGAGTTTGTAGCCTAAACTGATGAACGGATCTTGATGAAATTTGTTATAGATGTAGAGGATAGTCTCGAAGCACAAATAGGCGACTCACTTTTGTTATTTTAATTCCATGCGAACGGAGTTGCGGGCGACAGCTAGGATTAGTTTAGATTCAAGTCCACATAGAATTATTTTCAAATTTTACGTAAACGTTAACGTAAAGGATCTTTGCATGTGTTTTGTCAGTGTAAACTCACAACAAGACAATTGACAAATGACTGATGTTGCTTCGTGTCACGTCACAAGCGATTTGTCACGCCAAGCATCATTAATTACGATAAAGACTGTACTGTAAGTAATGCTATAGGTATATATGAATATGTTCACGTTTTATAACGCCTGAGTAAACTACATAACACTAGTTTTACCCCGCGCCTTCGTCCGTGTGGAATTTAAAAAAATGCAAAAGTAAACTATGAGTTCTTCCGGACTATGCCATACAATTACTAAATTAAAATAAATAGATAATAATAATAAAATACAAACTTCATCAAACATCCATCCATCTAAACTTTCGCATTTTTAATATTAATAAGATTCAACAATCTACCTGGCAATTATGTTGAGAAAGCAGAGAAAGCAATCCCAATTCTACCTTATTTTCCTGCTACGTCATTAATTGTTTTCTTTTAAGATTTTCTGTGCTGACCCAGACCAGATATATCTCACATTCGGTACTATTGTTCATAACGCTATCCACGCCGCAGAGAATAGCACAGAGTGGAGGAACACCCTTCTTGAGATGGTCAAGGAATGAGGAAACGGAGAGAGAGAGAGAGAGAACCTTACCAGCGTGTAATTTATAATTTAAACTTCTTAATAATATAACATCACGCTAGTCACCCTGGCTGTCAATCGAGCGTGTACGGTCAAGGTGAACTGCCCGGTACGTGCAGCGGCTAGCGTTACAGAATCTATTATAATCGATGCACTGCACCCAATAAACAATTATTACTAAGGTTGGTAGCATGGACAAGAATAGAGCTAAGAAATGAAATTAACAACTAAGCAAAGTGTCAATTTGCACGAATTGGTCCACACAAGACTAATATGGAAGTAATTGCGCGTTTTTATATATACCGTAGGCTAGATTTTTATCCTTTTCTTGTAAGTAGATGGTAGAAAAGGGAAGTGAATTTGATGGGGAAGGGGCGCATATACTAAAGATAAAGGAAAATAAAATTAATTTTACTGTAAATACCAAACTTTATGATGTTTGTTAGAGTTTGTAGCCTCAACAGCTGAACAGATATTGATGAAATTTGGTCTGGAAGAACACATAGGCTATACTTTTTATTTTATTTCACGTCGATGGAGTCGCAGGCGATAGTTAGCAATTAATAAAATTTTATTGTATTTGTTATAAGAGATCGACAAGTTTTATAGCCATTTCCTTAGCAGAGAAATGACAAGGTGATCGCGTCGACGTATAATGGGTCTTTGGACCTTGCATCGCCATTTTTGGACGAGTGCCAAACTTAAGTATGTGACTTTTTTAAAGTTGCATACATACAATCTCTGAGTTAAAGTTTTAAGTATTTAAACATTGTAGACTTTTTTATTAATGAAATACGCTAAGTAACGTACGTGACAAAAAAATAATATTCAATACTAAAGTGTATAGGTAAGAAGTTAAAGGTTAGCATGGGGGCATGTTATGAGGAGGGATGAATCGCATTTTACAAGGAGAACATTAGTTATGAGTGTGGAAGGGTACATCGGTAGAGGTAGACCTAGAAAGAGATGGATGGATTGTGTAAAAGGTGACATGATCAAAAAGGGAGTGATGACTGAGATGACGTATGATAGTTATTTGGAGGTCAAAAACCTGTTACTCCGACCCTACGGGAGTAGGATAGGAGGATGATGATGAAGATGACTAAAGTGTATATTTACATCGTCGCCATGAGGAAAGGGGGTGAAAAGCTTCTCCCCTAGAGAAATCCAAAATATAATCAAACAGACTACTGCGAAAATTAAACTGCCTTTAATTTCTATAGACCCACACATATAAGTAAGCATTCATTTTGGAATAAAAAAAATATTTTTTACTACTACCATCTCCCCCTTTGATCATAGGCCTGCATCCCCCCACCTAAATCAACGGCTAGCGACGCCTATGAACGTACAAGGCAAAGTTCCATTTGTAGCTAAGTAAAATAAAATATTTATTAAACTAAAAGAAACTTTTATCTGAATTATCTTATGGTTTTGGTGGATTTACATATATGTATTTCATGACATAATTCGAACGTAAACCTTTCGCCAAAATAAAAAAGACAAAGAAAACGCCGGTGGCAATGAAATTCGTGCCGTTTCCTCATATTTCAATACTTCGTAATAACTTTTTGTGATAAAATATTATTACTTCATAAATTCCTGTCGAATGCAATCGGAAAAGGTTGAATAAAAATGCTGAAGGTTTAAATTATGCAGTTTTTTCTCGTTTAAAATTACAGCCAAGGGTTTAAATCTGACTGACTCTTTTAGAAGTCTTTAAGCTTTTTTTGTAATATAAGCAAGAGCAAGCGGCCACCTGAATCCACCTAAATAGAAAGCGGCCGCTGCCCATAAACATCCGCAATTGCAGATGCATTACCTACCCTTAATTGACGAAGGAGGTGACCCACATAATGATGACATTTCCCCTTCCTATGCGTTTCCTTCACCGTGAAATCTACTTTTCCCATCCCTATATATAAGTGAATATCAAAGAAGTTTGAGAAAATTTCTATTCAAAATTTAACTCTAACATATCTCGAAGTCTACACAACCAAAGTATCTGGATTTCTCAGGCGTCCTGTTATTTTTTCTTCCAACAAACTTCCCAAACTTCGCCTAAATTGGAACCGAACGAGTTCCAAAATAAAACTTGTCGATATTTTAATGTCGCGACGGGCATCTGAATTTTAATGGTCCGCCATGTTGCTTTTGTAATAACTTAAAAAGCGACACTTTGGGTGTCAGATTTTGCAAAACTCGCCTCGTTAAAGATTGCATGTTTAGTGATGATATTAAAATAATAATTTATGTTACATTTTAGCAATAAATTATACCATTTAAATAAAAACTTAACATTCATAATTATTTGATAATTAAAATTATAAAGTCCGGTTATTACGCTCAGATCTGACAGTTTTATCTGAACTCTTGGTCACTTGAACAGTTGGTCTAAATTATTGTTCACAATTTTCGAAATACAGAAAAATAAAGAAAAGTCTAACAATTTACATAACGTAAATTATTTAATTAGGAGCCAATTACATCGCTTGAATTAAATTAAAACGTAACTAAATCTGAATGAACCTACATATCTCATCATGTTTATCTAAATGAACATACATTCTGGTTTAACTAATTTAACTACCTGGTATACGTTCTAATCTATCAATCTTTACCAATTAGGAGCAAGACAGTTTCCAAGAAATAGAAACACGAAATAAAATTACTGACTACGCTAAATTATACGTAACTAGCTTTTGCCCGCTACTCCAACCGCGTGGACTTAATAATAAACAAATGTAAGTAGCCTATTCAAATTTCATCGAGATCCATTCAGCAGTTAACATTTTCCCTGAGACCCAAAACTCTACGTTGTAGTTTGTCTCCACATCCAAGTGGGTAGATATGACTAATTAGATCCTTGTAAGCCATGATGCCAGAATGACGTCAGTTCGAAAACGTCATCCGGACTGACGCGACCATACATGGGAGTTATGTGCCTTTTGTTGCATGCGGTCACTTTTGAAAGTTCACGGTTTTTTACTCTTATTCTGACCTAATTGAAACACATTGAAAAACCCCCATAAGGTTTTTTATATATACAACTGTTGTGTGTTGTGGATTGATGAGGAGGTTTGATGTACAATTAATACATACTGGCTGTAATCTTACTAATATTATAAATGCGAAAGTTTAGATGGATGGATGGATGGATGGATGGATGTTAGCGTTTGTGTTTGTTTGTGTGTAGCCTAAACGGCTGAACGGATCTCTATGAAATTTGGTACTGGTTTAGGGCATAGTCTGGAAGAACACATAGGCTACTTTTTATCCCGGGAATAGTTACGGTTCCCGTGGGATTCATTAATTTAGTTTTTTAATGTTTACTCGATCATTCTGCAACGGTTCAACATATCTTATTGAAATTTGGCACAGATATAAAACAAAGTCTGGAATAAACATGGGATGAGCTTCATCCCCGAGAAATGTCCGGTTCCCGGCGGATACGTAGCTTTTTGTAATTTATATAGTTCGTATGTTTTCTAATATCACACGGACGAAGTCGCGGGCAACAGCTTGTATACATATAAGTGATATATAAGGATGTCAAAACGCACTTTAGAAAAATGTGTGTCTTAAACGAATTAAAAGAATATTAAAGACGAGGAAATAAATATAAAAATATAGTATTTCAATGTTTACAACAGTTGTGCGATTGTCGATTGTTTCGCAGCCAATTCAACTGTTAAGTTGCACAACTAAAAATCGAGTAGTGTGCGCAATTCCATACAAGCTAGGAATCATAGCGAGACTAAAAAGTTGTGCGATAGTTTCTTTTAGTTAGTGAGCAATGAACGAAATGTATAATAGACGTTTGTTTAAAGACACATTAATTCACCGTAATGTGGGAAGAAGAAATAAGTCAAGCCGTTATAAACACGTTATAATTACGATCATCTTTACCTAATTTATGTCTTGGTATTGACAAATCATCAGTACAAGGAAATGAGTAAGGTCACACGAAGGTCGTTGGCGCCTTGTAGTGTTACTGCCCACTCGGCTGACTGCCCACGTGTACAATCATCACTCCTAAAATCACGCCCTTAAATATAATTATGAGAATTGAAATATCCTTGTAGAATATGAAAATCGGTATCACCATTTTTGGAGCCAACTTATTTCTGTTAATGAATAAAATTTGAATACTTTTCTATAATTCAGATAACTGTCTCAGTCAATTTCATTTCATTATTAAAAATCTATAAGGGGCGTACTTAAACTTTCTGAGAGCGGTAAAGTTTATATCGCATCTGTGCTCGTCGTTCCCAGAGAAAGTTGCGTCAAAGCTTAACGGACGCCAGATATGACTCTAATTCATTATCATTTAATTACTCTCTCAATATGTTAATTACAAATACATGCTAAGAGTAATAATTGCCTATAGCAATAAAATCAAATACATTATTTATTTAATATACAAACACAAGTTATAAAACACCCAAGCAATATTTACATGGGAACCGCAAAAAGCCGAACGTAAAATAGGCAACAAAATGTCAGCCCCGTAATGATATGTTCGGTCGAGTAAAAGTGGTATGGAGCGGTGCAAGTGAATAGCGGTCAGCGATTTTATTGATCTCTAAATTTGTACTTTACGTTCTTTAATAAAAAATATTGTTGTTTGATTGTAATGAATTGGTTCAAAACTACTGGGTGGATTTTAAAAATTCTTTCACCGTTAGAAAGGTAATTTATCTGTGAGTAACATAGGCTATATTTTTTAATTTCTTCATTATTATTTTTAAATTTCACGGGGACGGAGTTGCGGGCAAAAGCTAGTAGTTAATATCTTAAATAAACTTTTAACTAATACTAACTTTTTTAAAATAGAACTTAAATTTAACGCACAGTAATGCAGTCTTTTATTGCTGTAAGGTTTTATTTTGCTTGATTAAATATATTCTTTTCATCCAAGTTTTTAAGTAATCTTTTAAAGACCATTTTGGCATATTTAAAAAAACTCGCCTCATATATTTACAAGTAAGTTTTCAATGAACATTTTAAACTTTAAAAAACTAAATCGCTCCGCGTATAACTTGTACCATACAACTTAAAACAACTTTAGCCGCACCGTTTCGCAAACGGTCCAGCGTTCGACCACATTCGCTGATTTGACGCAATACAACTAAGCACCTGACGATACTGTTGGTACATTGCTCTGTAATACTTCACTTGATATGGAATAGGGTAACAAAAAATTGTAAAAACTTAATAAATAGACAGATTAGCGAGGTACTTGTGATTTTTATCATTTACTAGCTGTTCCCGGACGGCTTCGTCCGCATGAAATTTATCATCATCTCCCCTGCCTTATCCTACTCCCGTAGGGTCGGCGCACCTGGTTTTCGTCCTCCAAAGCACTCTATCATCCGTCATCTCAGTCATCACTCCCTTCTTGATCATGTCATCTTTCACGCAATCCATCCATCTCTTTCTAAATTGTAATTTTTTATTTTATTCTTTACATTTGTCAAATTCTCAATTGCAAAAATCACAATTGCCGTTACCCATAATAACCTTGCTTCCCTAATGTTGGCAGCTTTGGTTTATGGTCGTTTTTGTACATGAAGTTTTTTTCCAATTCATTTATCCCCTAACTTAAATAGTGTGAAAATATATGGCCTAAAGCCTGTCGTAAGTCTAGGGCTTTTTACTAAAGGAGGAATTATTCAAAAACATGCTGTGATTGCTAACATCCTACGTCACAAAGTAGTGTGTGTTTACGTTTTATTATATTAGTATAGCCTGCGATTTCGTCTATTATCTACATCTATGGCAAATTTCATCTAGAGCTGTCCAGTCATTTAAGTTACAAACTCTAACAACACCTATTTATCTAGATTTTCTTAACTTAACTAACTAAAAACTAAACTCGCATTTATAATGTTAGAAGTATTGATCATTTTAAAGGTCGAATAAACGAGGACATTTTAACTCAAAAATTAAAACAAGAACAATAATAATAGATTAACTAATATAATAGATTTATAAAACACTAACTGTTGCTTTACCCACATGAAATAAAAAAAAACAGCCAATGTTACTTAAGGCCAGGCTACTCCAGGAAATCCGAAAAACAGGCACTTTTCCGTGTAAATTTTTACCTGAATACATACAAAAATATAAATCTTTATTATTTATAATATTAGTATAGATGAATGTTAAATAAAACTAAATAAACAGACCTTAACGGTTGCAATATCTATAAAAACCGAAGGTTATGAATTGTGACCAAGAAATATCAGAGTATACAAATGCGAGCGAATTTGCAATAAAAACTTTAAATATCGATCGAAACGTTAATGGTTTATTAATGTTTTTAGATCCATATCTTTAATACGAAAGGCTAAAGACACGCAAGACGGTCTTTTAAGTAATAATAAAGTCCGCTGCACACCTTCGGTTTTAACTGAACAGTCGATCTGTACAGTAAAACTTACTCCTGTATTAAAATGTTAACTGTTAGATAAAGTAAGGTTAGAATTCCGTTGTATTTTGTATAGTAATCAACATATTAGATTTATACCACTAGCTGTTCCTGTGCGACTTCATCCGCATGAAATTATGAAAATTTCATTTTATTGTTTACATCTGTCAAATTATCAATTGCAAATGACAAAATAACATGACATGATGTCCTTGCTTCCTTGATGTTGGAAGCAACTTATGGTCTCTTTCCCACATTAGGGTTTTTATCCAAAACATTTACCTCTTAAGTTTAATAGCGTTAAAAGATATAGCCTAAAGCGTGACGCAAGTGTAGGGCTATTTTAATAAAAAAGGAATTTTTAAAAAATATGCTGTAATTATTGACATTTTAGGCAACAAAGAAGTATGTGTTTACGCTTTATTATAATAGTTTAGATAATGTGGCAAAATATGAGTATGAGATTTGTGCAGCGTAAAGAACCTTTAAAAAAAACGTTAAATTGACCTATTGCGAATTCATCTATATGACGATAAGAAATTCAGTGAAATTACCGTCAAAAACTGCTTGAAGTATTGAACAATTCTCAGTTTTACACAGGTTTTAACTATAAAGTTGTAAGTGAAGGTGTATTGGTGGCATAAGCGGTTATTATAATGAAAATGATTAATGTGTTATTACTGGCCATAATGAAGAGTAGTAGAGGAAATTAATTCGTTTTTTAGTCTGTGCATACTTACGACACTATGCAAATTAAAAATTATATCAAGGTTATATTAGCAAAATAAAATAGAGTGTAAAAATATAAAAGTGTTAATACATATTTATTTTTATTCTTTTTCTTTTATTAAAGTTCTGTTTATCAGGAAAACATTTTACAATTATCCTGTACCGTTATTTTGATATCAATTATTTTTATTACCGTATCCATTTATTCTTTGTAGCCAGGTATAAGTCTGGTATTCGTAATCGTTTTCCTTGAGTTGATTTACTTTTTCAGCTTGAATATGTCTTACCCATTTTTTAAATGTTATATATTTTAGAATACGTTTTTTCAATTTCTTTAAATCCAAACTTATCAAAACTGATGTAAAGCCCTAAACACACCTTCTATTTTAACTGATTACGACTGTTCAATTAAAACCGAAGGTGTGTTGTGGTCTTAATAGAGTTCCTTTTCATACGAATAAACGGTGCCATAAATCACACATTTTATTTCTAATCTATTTCGTATATCAATTAAGAAAACTATATAATAAAACGACAACAATCAATTCAAAACCGGTACGTACTGGTTGTACGGTCCTTTACAACATAATTGCTGGGAACAAATTTAAATTCATCTCAATCTATACGTTTAATTAATTTGTTCATGTCGAATATTGTCCGTCACGATTGATCGTAATACCGTTCGATATCTCATTACCTGTTAACTGGGTTTCTTGTCCCCAATTGTTGCAAAACTGAACAACATTTTTTGCAAAAGTCTTACGTAAGTGATACATGCCATTAAGTTCAACAACTCGTATTAGTTTGGTTTATTCTCCTTCTAAATTTCTCGTTTTTCTCAAAAATCTATCAGATATAGACGTTACTTCAATACTTTGCTATTTAAGAGTTACTTTACCAAGTAACAAGCAAAGTTTCTTACGACAATGAATTACCCCAAATAAATAGTTAGATATTGTTTAGTTAAACATTATTTTAACTCTGACGGCCGGCGCTTGATTTTATAGACGTCAATTAATTAACACGTTTACTGCGGCAAGTAAAATCATAATTCTTCATTTGGTGCGGTGGCGGGCTTAAATGCGCCCCCAATGATATATCCGCCAGTTCGTGTCAGGTCTTTTTAGACCCACCATCACTAGGATAGATTAAATTGCTATAACTTTGCGGAAACATAATGCATAAATTTTATGCAATGTACACGCCTGAGATAATCGTTTCGCATAGAAGACATAGTTTTTTTCGTCCGCACCAGCTTAAGTAACGCGTCAGGCCGATATCGGCCCGACCGAGATAAGTTACTGTAATTTCCAAATGACAAAAGATAATTTTATTAAAAGTTACAATAATCTTTACGTAAGATTTGTAGGATAAATATGAGGTATAAGTTTTAACTCATCTATTTCCACATTGGCTATAAAACAATCGACTATCGCATAACTGTTTTGTCTCGCTCTGATACCAATAATCTTATTCGGAGGTGCACACTACTCGATTTTTAGCTGTGCAACTAAACAGTTGAATTGTCTGCAAACAATCGAACGTACACAACTTTGACTAAATAATCGCACGAT
>NW_013525336.1:1379169-1418533 GCF_000836215.1 Papilio polytes | reverse complement strand
ACAAATTAATTCTCACCTATAATATATCATAACGTTGTTAATAAGTAAATACATCCATTTTAGGCACAGTATCGACTAAATTTACTTTAAATATACTAATAGAATGTAGATAAAGAGTAGAAGATATACTAAACCATAGTCAATGAAATATTTCCAGATAAAGTTATCGATGATATCAAAAGCGCCGAGTTGACTTAGCGAATCCGAACTCGAGGTACCAACATTCGGGTACCTCACCATCCGATGTCAGATGAAATTGGTACCAAGGCAGACAACGCCAATGACGGTGATAAAGTAACTAATGAACAAAGAAACGATACCGAAACTAAGGAACCAAAAGAGAGTAAACAGAGATCTGTTTCTTTTAATAGAGACGTGCACGTTAAAAGATTTGGTGAGTCCATGCTCATTAGGAGGTTTATTTTTATGGATTTCGTCCAATTCAGATAATATTGCGTTAACAAGAGACTAAATAATTCTATCTTAACTCTATTTTCCTAGATTGTAAAATAAGATAGTAAATACTGTTTGGATTATAAATAATAGTCTTTTAACTATTAGCTAAATCAGACGATTTGATAACCTCTTTCTTTTGGGAAGTCGGTTAAAAATGGGGCCTGTCCCACCAAATTGTAAACTGTCTGATAATAATCCAATGTGTAAAATATGTGATGGAATTTCGAATTTTGTTCCCTTATCTGACAGTGACGTGATTTTTAAGCTATCTGAGCCTCTATCAGCCAGTGGTGGAACAGGCCCTAAATCATTTAAAGTTAAAGTCAATATTTATCAAAAACGTATATAGGTAAATTGAATGAAAAATATTTAAAATGCTTTAAAGTTTGCAAAAATAAATAGTCTTTATAAATAAATAATAATATCGCAATAGTTGCAAACTATTTGTTGCAAATTGTTGATGATTGGTACGAAATTCATAAATTTCTCCTCTAACTGAGTTTCATATTAGGTTATGCTACTAAAAAGCATGGGACGCATCAGCATAACCTTTAAAACGCTACAGCCAAATATAATAAAATATTAAATTGGTTGTTTTGTAACTAACTAATCATCAAATAACCACGCATTGGAGTGGTTAACAGACGTGAATTTCACACGTGATTCTTGAAGAAATATTTCTATCTCTGTTTATTCTAAAGGGAATGAAAGAGATGGCGATATCGCAAGTTTTATAGTGGAAATTCAGTAACAGATGTAGAAATAACAAATGACTACCGTCTCATAGTAGCATCTTCTTGGTATCTTCTGTAATGACTAACTATGACCGATTTGTGACTAATTCTAACAGAAATCTCTTATCTTTTTTATGTTGCACAATCTCAACGATAGATGGCCCTGACCGTAATGTTGGCAATTTATCTTTTTCTATATTCTTGTGTATATCTTTTTCCGCTTTATCTATAGCTTGTAGTGATCAATGTTTTTCCGTCTTTTTAGATATTAATGTATGAACTGCAATTTCCTATTGATTACGTTACTTCTTACGTCATATATTTTTAGGGGGTCACGTTGTTTGGCATTGTTTGAACGATCAAAGCTTGCATACGAAAGCAATCCTCCTAAATTAAACCCCTTTAATTAATCGATGCATAATATATTGAATAATGTATCTTATATACTCGTATAAAAGATAATGTTTTTTTGCTTAACACAATGCTAAGATTTCAATAAATCTAGCATCCGGGTTTCAATCTTTAATTTTACAGTACATTTACAACCGGAGTTCAATCCTCAACCTAGACCGTAGATTCATTACTAATTCGAGGAACACTAAAACATAGAATAATGACAAAAATGTATAAATAGCTTCTGTTACATAGCGTCAAAGAATACCATACCTTAGTGCAGACGAACCTTACTAATGTTATAAGTGCGAAAGTTGAAAGAAATTCGGCAAAGATGCGGTGGTTAATCTGGAAGAACACATAGGCTATCTACCTTTATATTTGAATTCCAATCCGAGTCGCGGGTGAAAGCTAGTCTATAATCAGCGGACTTTAGTTTTATCTATACTTAATAATATAAAGAGGAAAACTTTGTTTGATTGTAATGAAATAACTCAAAAACTACTGTTCCGATTTTAAAAATTCCTTCACAAAGCTACGTTGTCAGTGAGTAACATAGGCTATGTTTTATATTATTTTTTAATTTCTCACGAACGGAGTCGCGGTCGAAAACAATAGTACTATAAAAAATATGTTAAGCACAAACTTAAGGAAAATATCTGACATGTTGCTAACAATGTAGATATAGCCGCGTCAAAAATTGCAATTTGTTATTCAAACGGTGACAATGAATGATGGTACTGAAGGTCAAGATGTCCACGATACAAAGACTTACATATAAATAGCGTAAAACATAATCGTTCATTGTAGGGATCAATGCCGTTCGAAAGATACTTTATATGGAGGCTATTGTTACGTTACGTTGTCGATGGATCTTGAATTACAATTGAAGGAGAAAGGAATCACATTCATTCGTCAATCACGCAGAGTTACTGAAACTTTTTGTGCACACATTGATATTGGAAATGTCCATCAACTAACAGTTGTCTTACTTAAATTCGGAAACTGGTTGTCATGTTTACAGTTGCATTTAGGACCATTGGCAATTACGGTGAAGGTCTTGATCAGCCACTAAAATGATCCCGAGTAGACGATGAGCAACAGGCATAATTCTGTCTCGTATAGTATAGAGGGTTCAAGTGCGTTCCTCGAGAATCCCTCTCCTATTGCACTAGCCTCCGAGGTTATAGTACGAAAAACACCCACAGGACTTTCCCGTAGAAGAAAGGGTATCTTTCAGTTATTTTGTTCATGATATAAAACCCTAAGGTGTATTATTAAAGCGTATATCATTGTCGATTCATTTTACCGACTTCATTCAGTAGTGCTTTTTGAATTTGCTAAACACATCAACTAAATCAGCAAGTGAACATAATAGGCATAAAATAGTGTTTATTACTGCTAAAACGTCATGCCAGAAATAATTGATTTTTGTTAATATTGCATGACCATCGATCAATTTAAACAATTGAGGTCAATGTCACTCAGTACATGTTAATAGGTTGTAAATGCTAAATTTGACCGAACCGAATCTGTATAAATGATATCTTTAACAGATAATTTCCAGTCATAGCCAGTAGCATAATATTTTGTAAACAAAAAAAGCATGTAATTAAAAAACTTCTCAATCTCTAATCATACTTCATACTCATAACATAAATGGGAAAGTTTAGATGGATGGATGTTTGTTAGAGTTTGTAACCTAAACAGCTGAACGGATTTCGATGAAACTTGCCATAGTTGTTATAGTCTGGAAGAATACATAGGCTACTTACTATTGCTACTTACTTTTGTTTTTTTTTTAAATTTTACTCGGACGGAGTCGCAGGCGAAAGCTAGCTTGCCTACAAAATTGGCTATTTAGCTATTCTTATACAATATCAAGCAAAACTTGACTGAGATAACTTTGTTCGTGACATTGACAAACAATTCTTACTTATAGATAACTACACAAAAGAACTGAATTAAACCAAAGACAATAAATCCATGTTTTTTTAAACTCCACCCGTACTTAATCAAAGTTAAACAACTTAATCCGGAACGTAAAGTTTTTTCCGCAATAAAAACAACAATGCGATATTTAAATCGTGAGACTTGTATTATTTGAAGTGAATTCAGACAAGAACTTCGTAGAAAATTTACATTAGCATTCGTTAAAAGTTAGTTTGAAACGTTTAATATAAAAATTAGAGTTCTTAGGGTTGTCATCCTCGAATATTTGAATACTAATTAAAAAATTGGGAACCAATGTAAAAGCAATATGACATTTTGTAATCAACCAGTAGCTACCACCCATCAGTAGTAACCCATGGCGCCACCGACCCTCGGGTCATACAGGCAGAATCGCGGGATGGCGCACACGGTCTGACCGCATGCACCTTCTTGACTCCCTACAAGTCATTTTGTAATCATCAAGAAGACAAGAGAATCTGGATTCGTTAAATTGGAGAAGCGACCGCTGATCTTAGATATCTAGAATTGCATACGATGATAGCCTGCCTACCAACAATCGACGGAGTAGGGGACGCAGACAGAGGTTATTTGCCCTTCATATCGTCCCATCCTCCAAATAAATGCAATTTATAGAGCTTTATTTAATTTTAAAAGAAGGAAGGATTTTGCTATTGATATAGTTAAAATTTGACTCTCAAATCCAATGCTAAAATTCTCCAAACTGATTTTTGAATTGTAGAATTAAGTAAATATGTATGAAGTCGTAAATTTTAAGGTCGTAAAACTTAGTAGAAATCGTGTTAATATTAATAGATGAAATCACGAGAAAATGTAGTATAAACATGAGGCCTTCTGAGATTGCCCAAGACAACATAAATTATGTATGACTTACAAAGACAGCATTTATATACATGTGTTAAACGAAGTTTTTTTTTAATAGTTAATAATACCTTTTTTTAGAAGATTGATTGTTCTGTTATCTATCTTCTATCCTATTCATATAATAAAATTGGAGTGGCTGTTTGTAATATCAAAAGAAAAAAGGCAAATTTCGAGAAGATGATGTATTTCCGTCGCTGATACCGAAAATCGCATTTAAAAAAATGTTGTCTGTTTGTCTGTCTGTCTGTCCCCAAGCCGCGTTTGTTCCGGATTGTCTTACACGGCTGGGCCAACATATTATAGGCTACTTTTTTATCTTAATATTGCGTGGACTAAGTCGCGGACGACAGCTAGTTCACAATAAAACGTGGAAATATTTAAAACATTTCGTTCAATAAATATAACTAACGAATGACAATGACACTTTTTATATCTTTTCAAATCTATTTTTATTGAAACGCCTTGGAAAATTATCAATAACTTAAAGCCCCTTCACTTCTTATCTATCAAATGTTACTTGTTGCTCTACAATTAGAATATTAAAATAGAACTACTTTGCAACTCTGTAAATTAATTGTAATGTACATTGGTACAGTAAAAATAACCTATATACATTGCTTAACATTTAAAACACATCTAATTATATGTCGAATATAAAGCTCAACAACTCAATTATCGTAATTTGCATATCTTCTTTATAGATTCTTAAATGTATTGTTAGACAACGTTTATCAAATGTATCATCTAATATTGGCCCAAGGATAACACCCTGAGGCATTCCTAACAGAACATGAGCGGAGGCGAGCTGATTTTAATCAGACGTTGTTCAGACGATCCTAAAAAGGTCATCACTGACGAATAAGACATATGGATCGATTCTAAGTCGGCAATGACCTGAACATCTCGTCCATATGTGGTAGACTCTTTCGAAAGCTTTATATAGTTCAGCGCCACACCTATATGTTAATCCAAATTGATTTCGAACGTTTGTTGGCTCGAAACTAATTTAAATGTTAATGTTATTTGCCGGCTTGATCAAACACTTGTCAGCGATAAAAATCGTTATGTCAATACCATTACGGTGGCTTATGACGGAAAACGAGAAACTGACGACAGATGTTACACTATATTGACAACCATCAATGAAGACCTTCATTGACAAATAGTTTCCCAGCTATATTAAACCATTGGTAAGAGCGCATGCACACTTATAACTAAACTATCGCACAACTGTTAAGTCGCGCTTTGAATCCTATGAGCATATACGGCACGCTGCTCGATTTTTACTTGTGGAACTAAACAGTTGAATTGACGAAACAATCGACAATCGCACCACAGTTGTGCGATAGATTAGTCAAAGGTACGGCCGCTCTTAGTGTTTTTGTTTCGATTACTTTATGAAATGTGTTTCCGAACTACGTAAATTCAATGCTTATAAAAATACAAATCTTTCCTCTGTATAATATTAGTATATGTTAAAACTGGAAATCGGGAACTGGTCCTTGTGTACGTACGTGTATATTTACGTACTACATTTATGTACTTGAACTGTACTGTTTTCGATTTGTTATTGTACGAATCATCCTTCATTTCTATTTGCATATACACGTCACGACATCTTGCCAACTGTTTACGATCTCTGCAACGAACAGGTATATTGTATAAATTGTTTTTTCGAACTTAAATACAGTTGCGCATAACATTTTCGGTGTTGACATTCAATTGTGAAATAGTATATTGTTTTTCAATTTTTTTTTTCTCTTTTCTTGTTTACGAATTTAAGTTACTTTTGAAAAAAGATAAATGACCGATCTTCTACTATTTCCTTTAAACACTTCGAGGTCAATATAAAAACGAGTAGAAATATAATTTACCTCAAACTTTTAAAACAGTATTTCTTAGTATAAAGGTTTAATTGAAATTCTTTTAACAGCACACATAATATCTTATGTCTTACGAGTACGTAAGTAATGACATAATTAATCTGTCCATTCAAATGTCAGACATGCCATGCATATGTAAAATATATAACTTATTATAAACTTTATGTCGAAAGACTTTAGGTGCAAAATCATAAAATCGATTTGTTTCTTGTTTTGTACAGGCAATAGTGTAGGTGGACGCCAGGTGTTAGTCTTAACATCCAAAGATATACAGATCTTTTATTAGGTATAGAACATACAGAAACAAAAACATTAACTTATATGGTACAATTTAAATAAAAAAAATCTATAATTATTATTAAATTTATAAAGAGGCAAGATTTGTATTTTTGTATGTATTGATATAACTCAAAAACTACTGGGCCGATTTCAAAAAATCATACACAAAAAAGCAAAGTTATCGGTAAGTAAGAGAGGCTATGTTTTTTTATTATTTTTTGACTTTTGACGAAGTCGCGAGCAACAGCTAATATGTTATATGAAGATTTTTCGAAACATAAGTCCAAGTAATTAATAAGATAATACATAAAATGGTGTTATTAATTTCACAAAGTCCTAATTATTTTTGTAATAATTTCCTGGCAATAATTAAAAAAAAAAACAAAAAAAGGTTTTCTATCTCTGCAACTGGCTGCATATCCCCAAGATTATGCGACACGTCAATCAACGATTCCCGCCATTTTGATATGACATTCGTCCCACATGAATTCTCTTGCATTGACCTTCACAACTGGTTTGAATTTCGAACTCTCCAACACAATGCCTTGTTTCAAATGTGCAAAAAGCATTGACCTCTATAAATGGACATGCTATAAACTGCATTATTTGTCTATTTGATTTTTGTCGCTGATGATTGAAGTTGGTTGCTAATAAATCAAAACACGTATTTAATTCGGAACGTTGCAAATGCTGACATTTCAAGCAATCGCCTATCTATTTATACATATCTTTGCTTAAAAAGTATGTATGGTGTATTTTCCGATTTGTTTCAATTTAAAGTAATATGCAACTTATTCGATAGAAATAAAGTTGGAATTCCTTTTCTTATTACGCAATACAATGGTCATCTGTACTTTTATTAGATCATACTATAACTAAAAGTGATATGTCAAAAATACTAGTTGTTGATTATTTATTAAAATTTACAATGAAATTGAACGTTAAATAATGCCTATTAGCGTTTACACTGTCTAAACATTAGCATGAAACCGTCGCTAATCGCCTACAATCTAGACAACAGAACTAGTACTAGTTCTATCGGGCGTTTTGTCCACCATTAGATACAGTAACAACGAAAAACAATAACAATACACCATGTAAAAATATTTTCCACATAACGCACGGAAGCTGTCAAGGCCCAGTGGTGTTAACAAATGAGTAACGTCTTGGTCCGCCCCACGTCCAGTTAGCGCTCTGGACTGTTTACTAATGAATACAAGGAAACTACTAACGGCTGTTAGAACATAAGGGTGCGGATATAGTGTATAAGGTAGAACAAAGTGTAGACCTCAAAGTTATGATACTACTTAAGAGCAGTTCAAGTTGGATTTATTAAATTGTTTTAAAAACACATAATTTTTGAATAAATAATAGAAGACAATCATACTTTAATATAATAAATGCGGTAAATTTAGATGGATGGACAGATGGATGGATGTTTTTTTTAGATGATAGATAGGTAAATTCGATATAAATGTAAAACATAATCTGGTAGAACATGTAGGCTATTTTACATTATATTATTACACATTTGTTTTTTTTTTAATTCCACGTGAACGGAGTCGCAGGCGAAAGCTTGTAATATATAATAGATGTATGAATTTGTTAGTTTTTTTTTGTATAGCAAAGTGGCGACCACCTGAACACCATAGACATCCGCAATTGCAGATGCGTTGCCTACCCTTATACGACTAAGGAGACACACATAAAGAAGATATTTCCCCTTCATATTCGACTCCTCCGTCGAATCCACTTTCTACCCATCCTCTCCTTATAAGAAAATGGTGGGATAGGAAAGGGACTAAAATTAGACCTGGTTTAGAATTAGGTGGCTGGATTGTGGCCAATGGAGATTTCTGTCTACCCCTCTAGGTTATAGGCGTTAGTTACATTGTAAGTTATAGTTTACTTAGTATGCCATACTATTAAATCGTGATTACACTTTTTTCTTTCATTACACCATTCGCTTGCAGTCGCGACCCGCATTACTTAATCTCGATATATTACCACCCAATACACCGGAATATTGAGTCTTGAGTCTCGGTTGACGTCATCATTTCACAAGTCTTGTTTGCACAAGTGTGGCAAAGCCTTACAAGTCTGTTACTGCAAATATACCATTTTTGTTTGTGACTGTACATAGGTGCTTGTAAACAGAAAATGTTTGATTTACATACGTATGGAAGCATGAAATGGAGTACTTAAAAGGCAGAGCGGGTGCACACCTTTGATTAAACTATCGCAATGTTGTTCGATTGTCAATTGTTTTCGAGCTAATTTAACTGTTTAGTTGCACAACTAAAAATCGAGTAGCGCACCTCCATATAATTATAGGAATTAAAGCGGGACTAAACAGTTGTGCGATAGTTTAGTCAAAGGTGAACACGCTCTATAATACGCGGATATACACGCTATTTTACTAACTGTAATTAGTATGTTCTACTACACTCCCTAGCTTTATTTTATTAAAAAAATATATGTCACATTACACTATTTTCTTTTAATGTTTTTTTATTCATCATCATCATCATCATCATCTCCCCTGCCTTATCCTACTCCCGTAGGGTCGGCGCACTAGGTTTTCGTCCTCCAAATAACTCTATCATCCGTCATCTCAGTCATCACTCCCTTCTTGATCGTGTCACCTTTCACGCAATCCATCCATCTCTCTCTATGTCTACCTCTACCGGTGTACCCCTCCACATTCATAACTAACGTCCGCCTTGTAATGTTTTTTTATTAATAGAGTTAATAGACATCAGGGAAACAGTTAATTAATCATTATTAAAAATAGCTTTCGCCCGCGTATCCGTTTGCGTCGAATTAAAAAAACAAAAGTATGTAGCCTATGTGTTCTTCCAGACTATGCTCTAAATCTCTACAATCATCGAGATCCGTTCAGTCCGGCTAAACTCTAACAAACAGCCATCCATCGAAACGCATTTATAATATTAGTAAGATTAAAATATCATAGATGTATAAACTTAATAATAATAGCTTATTGACTATTTTTAGTAACGTTATTGTAATAATTAAGAGTTATATACTCTGTAGAGTAACAGTTAACAGTGGTAGTGCCCGCTTTAACATCTTAGCACTGCAGGCCGGCACGCCCGGTGTAATACCACGACCACACAGAAGACAGGCGTGAAATGGAAACAATTCCGTGTTTCGTCTGATGAGTGTGGTGCCGGAGGCCTAATTTAAGTCCCTTTCTCTTTACCACTCTTTTCTTATAAAGAGAGGATGGGATGTGGAAGTTGATTTGACGGTGGAGGAGATGCATAGGAAAGGGAAATATCTTTATGTGTGTCTCCTTCGTCGTATAAGGGTAGGCAATGCATCTGCAATTGCGGATGTCTATGGGCAGGGATTGTTTCGCCATTTTGGCGGATTTAGGTGGCCGCTTGCTAGTTTTCCACCTTATGTTATAAAAAAAAGAGTCACGTGCTCGCCTACTAAGCAATCGCATTTCTCATTATAATATTTTTTTATTCAAATTCCGACCACCCAACCGGATCCTAACTGTACCAGTCGGTGTTAAAATGACAATATGTTTACGATAATGATTTCTATGAAACTCGTCATATTTACGTAACGTGTATTTTTAATACAGTTATAGGAATCATCGCTACCATTTGCTTTAGAATTAATTAGATTTCTTAGTTTAAACGGTTATAATAATATGTCGGACATGCGTAAGTTTAGATGGATGTTTGTTAGAGTTTGTAGCCTAAACTGATAGACGGATGTAGATGAAATTTGGCATAGATGTAGAGGATAGTCTAGAACACAAAGGAACACACACTTTTGTTTTTCAATTCCACGCGGATGTAGTCGCGCGTCAAAGCTAGTAGGCAATAAAGACTTCCTTAAACAATGATCAGGCGCTTATCTTATTCTAAAGGACCACAACTTTGATCAGATCACCATCTTGTAAGCATGCAAGCCATGTACATCGCCGCTATTAAATAATCTTTCCACCGCATTAAGAGTATTTTAATAGTCCTTAAGCGTGTCCCTAAGTAGAAATGGTTTTATAAAGTACATAACGTCTGTTTAAATATCGATGCAAAAATCTACTTAAGTCCTATCGGACCCCATCGTTTTGGACTTAAAAGGCCTGTCCCACCACTGGCTGATAGAGGCTCAGATAGCTTATAAATGACGTCACTGTCAAAGGAACAAAATGCAATATTTCTAACAAATATTTTACACGTCCGATTGTTATCTGACAATTTGGCGGGACAGGCCCTTACTAATCAAAGTTTAAAAATTTAATAACGCATTGTTACAGAAACCTGTTATAACAATGCATCATAAATTCACATTTAATACAGATCCAATCCCACCCACTCGTGTTAATCACCCCGAGACCAAAAGTCAATACACTTGAAGCCAAAAAAACTGGCGTCCTGACCATTGTATGAAGTCATCATTCGATTAGTGTTCTTACATATAAACTTATGTATTTACGTATTACATACGCGAATAATGATTAAATTTATGCATTCAATTAATATTTACATAGAATACTAGCTGTTTGCGTACGGATTCAGCCGCGTGAAATTATAAAAACTTTATTTTATTGTTTACATTTGTCAAATAATCAATAGCAAATGTTAAAATGACATGACATGACAAACCTTAGCAATCTTTCTTTCTTGATGTTGGCAGCAACTTTTGGTCTCTTTCCCACGTGGGCGTTTTTATCCAAAATATTTACCCCCTAAGTTTAAATGCGTAAAATAGATAGCCTAAAGCATGACATAAGGGTAGGGATTTTTATTTAAAAAAAAATTATTCAAAAATATGCTGTAATTGTTGACTTCTTAGGTAACAAAGAAGTGTGTGTTTACGCTTTATTATAATAGTATAGATTATATTAACTTCCAATGATATAGAGTATTTACTACGACGTAGTTATTATTACATTTTTGCTGCATCTCGTGTTAAACAATTAAAAAAAAAATTAATCTGAGCTCCTTATTACTAACTAAATATTATCACTATAATAAACCCAGACAATACGTTAGGTAGTTAGTTAAAATTTGTCACTTTTACATGTCATCGAGAATTTTCTTTTATTAAATTAAATGGAGCATAACTGGTACTTTTTATAGTTATTTCTACGTAAAACAGTTCGCACTTACCTCATTAAGAGGATAAAATCATAAGAATATTAATGCTTGCGTCAACATCCTGCGCAGTTGTCTTTACATCCTATAATTTACAACATTGCAAAACAAGACCAACGAATTGATCCTAACGATGTAATTAACGAAGGCTTCCGTTTAAACTTGTCTCAAAACCAGATCTCAGAATTATGTATAGGACTTTATTTACAAAACTAGCTGTTCCCGTGCCTTCATCCGCATGAAATTATGAAAATTTTATTTTAATGTTTACATTTCTCAAATTATTAATAGCAAATGTAAAATGACATGACATGATAAACCTTGACAATCTTACTTTTTTAATGTTGGCAGCAACTTTTGGTCTCTTTCCCACATTAGGGATTTTATCCAAAATATTTACCCCCTAAATTTAATGGTGTAGCCTAAAGCATGACGTAAGTGTTGGGCTTTTTATTTAAAAAGAAATATTAAAAAATATGCTGTACTTGCTGACATCTTAGGCAAAAAAGTAGTTTGTGTTTACTCTTTATTATAATATTATAGATAATCCAGATTTAACACTTTGCACGCCAACACGCCTGGTGAGCTCCATTTCCTAGTAGCGGGGAACGTGTTAAGATCCGATATGAAAGACATTTAACGTATAATCTCAAAGATAAACATTAACGGAAAACTATTCGTACGGTGTATATATGGATCGTTAACTCGATACGCTTAACTGGTTAAAACATACTGGATAAAACTAAGACACGAACAATTAAAACCAAACCAAAACTAGCTGTTTAAGACTTCATCCGCGTGGTGATATAAAGAAAGTAAAAAATATAGCCTATAGACTCAGCGACAATATATCTTTAAGGGTGAAAGAATTTTTGGAATCGGCCCAGTAGTTTTTGAGTTATGTCAAAACATACAAAAATACGAAAATGCAAATCTTTCCATAACGATAATAGATTAAACAAGCTACCTAACAATCTTTTACAATCATATAAAAAGAAAAAATATGATAAAAATAATATATAAAACAAATTCACGGAAACGCGGGCTTAAAATAAAGATGATTGAATTACCATGACGTGTTCTAACGACATCACAAAAAGTCACAGAATCCGTTTAACTTCTAAACTAAATATATCAAGCGTATTTATAAGCAAATACTACTAGGATGTAAAGGACATGTATTTTTTTAATAAAAATGATTATTCATAACTTATAAGGCTGTCTGGTACTCATGACCTCACAGTGGGTTTGCCCTTCTCAAATTTATGTAAGAAAAATAAGCTATCACTCTCTGAAAATAGAAAAAAAGGCATGATATGTGTTTTTGTAGAGATGTGGAACGCAGTAAAGATCGTATCAAAACAAATGACGACATCGCGTCGAATTTTCAATATTCAAACTAAATAAAAACGTACACGAAAATATATCATGTTTTTCTATAACAGCCAGATTCTTTACAAACGACACAAGCTACAAAAACATATTTTGACATTATGATTAATGTTGCCTTACCCGGTATCACTAATGAACATTTTTTTCGTATTTCTAAACAACATTCTGACTTTTTGCATAGTATTAATTCGTTGGATTAAAAACCCACGTGCAAACGTTATTATTAGAGTGTATGAATGTAAAAGAATTATCGTCATCTCTTTCATTCTCTCTAAAAAGGACACAGACAACAACATATCATCTATATTACCCACGGTTATTATGGTCGTACGTAGCTTAACCTGTAGTTTTATACACTGCATATAGAAATTGAATTCTCATAAACACTTTTAACAAAACCCTAAACTTACAACTAAAATTATTTAACAGCTGCAATTAACGTTAAAAAACTAATTGTTAATTTAATTTTTCATTACAAAACATGGTAGTAGTAGTAAAAACCTTTTCTTTCATTTCCTCTCTTTTTAATCTGTTTAGAAAATCTCTTATTTAACTTATCTAGAAATAACTTATGTCAAAAATATTTTCTAAACAGGAAATAACAGTTAATTACAATAAACTTTATTTTACAGGTAAACCCCGTGAGCGGGTTGCCTCATCAGAACATCAATCACCGTCTATTCGAAAAGAACCATTCACTCATCTCTCTGAAAAAGAACTTATAGAAGAAGCTAATAGAGTACTCGCTCAAGCTAAAAGCGTTACATGCACTACTGATCAATCACCAGAAAAATTCTTCTCTCTACCATACAGAAGGAAATTTAAGGAAGAAAGATCTGGCAGAAGGAATAGTGACGACGCAGGATCACCAGAGGGTACAGTCAAATCACCTCTTGGTAGATCAACAAGTGATGTAACAGCAAAGAAAAGAAAAGAACGAACCTCACTTTCCACTCTCTTTAGAAGAGCACAAAGAAATAAAAGCCCAGATGCACCAGTTGTTGTTACTACGAAGCCAGTGGTTGTAGTAAAACGTAGCAAAAGCGACGTATCTGATTTAAAATCGAACACGACTTTGAATAGTCAGAACAAACCTATTCGGAAAAGGTCTGGCAGCGAAACTGAAGAATTCCTCAAATCTCTAAGAAATAAAAAGACACAACTGTCACCCATTATTGAAAGTTCACCGAGAGAAGACTATTTCAAAAAGACACCGCCTTTAGAGGTTTTTCAAAAAGAAAAATTAAAACAAAAGAACTCCAGTAAATCTGAAGATCATAAAAATATAACCACAGATATTAAAAAAGTTAACCCTGTAGAAAAACCGCCAAGGTATAAAACTCCTGAAAAACCAGATTTAAAATCGTCATCTAAATTAAAAAAGGGAAAATCGATTGAAAAAAGTACTTCTCCTATTATAACAGACACACCGAAACGTAAAACTGAAATTAAAAAGACCACATTATTTGACGAAGTTGATTCATCGAAAAAGCAGGATATCAATCAGAAAGAAACAAAAGAGCAAACTAATAAAATCACTTCGACACAAAACATTGATGTGACCGTCAATGGTGAGAAGGAAATGAAACATAGTAGTCAACAACCACCGGAAAAACCACCACTAACACGAGGTCAAACTGTCGATCAACTTGTAAAGATTTTAAAGGAGGATCAGGATTCTCCACCACCGAAAGCACACTTGATAGCACCGGTTAACGGAAGCAATATAAACCAACCATTTTCCTATACTAAGCCCAGTGCAAGTCCTGACCCTAATCTATTTGTAAGAACTACAAGTCCCGACAGAGTACCAACTCCCGTTAACACAGCGGAAAAAAGTATAGTCTATGCACAAGTTGTAAAAGACACAAAAGAAACGATGCCAACCTTTGGTAAAGCAAAGGTATACTCTCCTCGAGTGGAGAAACATGGAAGTTACTCAGACGAGGACGAGGGCTTGGGTTACGAAGAAAGGTACAAATATTCATTGGATCGTAGCTACGACTATAAATACAAAAATAATGATAATGATAATATAGTAACATCCACACCCAGGTATAGGGAATATAAATTAACAAATTTTGAAGAGCCCGAGCCAACTTATGCTAATGAATATCCCAGCAAAGATGTACAAAATAATTTCGACAGTTATAGAGGTAGAGGCGATGGCATGGACACTAAGCGAAAACAAACAGAACCCGAACTTACTAAAGTCGATTTGGACTTCAACGAACTCAGTCACCGACGACAACTATTAGAATCACGTTTGAACGCTAGGCGGTTAGATCGTGGAAAAGTGAACACAGACGAAACTTTTACTAAATTCATTATGGAAAATGATCCCATATATGAAGCGGAAAAGCGCATGAAAGCGACAGAAAAATATGTAAACGAGACAGCCAGATATTACCGGCATACATTAGAGAGAGATGGTTACGTAGAAAGCAATGTTACTGAAGATTTTAATAAATATGATTCAGATAAGCATAACATTAAGTACAACACGGAAAGTAGAACTGTCCAAAAATCTCACAAAGATGTCGACCGACATGTGTTTGACAGAAGTCCAGAACCAAAGTACAAAGAAGAGAGAAAAGTGTTCCCACCGGAGCCAGAATATGAACCACCCAGTCTTGAATCAAACCCTCGTAAACCAATACATTCACCTGATGAATATATTGAGAAAAAGTATCGAGCTAAGAAACATTTCACTTCTAGTCATGATCTTTTACAAACTGGACAAAAATACAAAGGTAAAGAGGAATGGTTCGGTAAAAGGAAAGGACATTATGCGTCAAATCCAGAAATAGCTCAAGAGCGTGATGACGATTATGCAAATCTTCGATACAATGGAAAAAATAGTGATTCATATCACAACTCTTTACGTCGCGTTAAAAACAAAGACAAACAATATAAAGAGGACTTCGGAATACGTCGTCATGATTCCGGAGATAGCCGAGACTATTATAGAGAAGAACGATCACCGCGTAGATTCGACTTTGATAATCGATTAGTAGATTCAGGTATCGAAAACGACTTCCGAAAAGATTCCAGCGGAGAAATACATAGAAGGCACAGGAGACACGAAAGTGATGAAGATGTTCACAACACATCATTGTTCTTGGCAAGTGAAAGACGACATACCGAGGATAATTATCCAAGTGAGCAGATTTATGCTAATGGAGAATATTTGGCTTCTTTCAAAGAATATAAACCAGATAGAAAAGAATATGTGTCTAGAGAACGCAGCGGTGACGATGGATCCAATTTTGAATCGAAACATAGATATGAGAAAAGCCCCAGTAGACACGGCGAAAAAGTCAGTGCGAAACCACCTAAAGCTACAAAGAAGCTTTCTGGACTTGAAAAAGTACGTGTTACATGTTTTAAGTTTAAGTAAAAATGTTACGAATTAATAAATATTGAATTTAATTATTTTTCAGGTTAAGCAACTGTTCTCTCGCGACTCTTCAAAGAAGAGCAAGAAAGAGAAAGACGTAGTCCAGCCAAAGAGCCGCACTCGGGTACTCAAGAGCCCTGAACATCTTGCCAGAGACGATTCCGAGTATAGAAGGTATGGCACTACTAACTTTTAGTTTACTTTTTATATTTTAATTGATTGTTATTACAATTAAACTTTCCTTCAGGTACACTGACCCTGAACCGAGTGATATAGATGTAAGGAAGCGGGACTATGAACCTAAAGAAATAGAAAGAAGATACAAAAACTCTAGAGAAGATCTAGATAAATATACTAGAAGTGAACCTCGAGAGAATAATGATAAAAAGTACAGAAACACAGAGTATGAAGGAAGGTAAGAATCTCAAATTTATTATAGAAAAGTTAACTATTCAAAATATTTGTCAAAATCTTCAAATCTTTTTACAGGTATGACAGAACACTAAAAGGAGACAGAAGATATAAGAATCACGAAGAAGAAAAGAGACGGTATAACTCGTCAGACAGGGAGAGTGATCGCCAATCAAGACCGTCTGATATTGAGACTGACAGAAGAAAAACTAGATCAAGAACTGCTGGACCACTTGATTCTCCTGCTTTGGTGAGTTTATTTTGCAGATAAGATATGCATGCATATATTTACATCATCAGTACCAGCTCTTGTCACACCAGTAAGCTGTCGTCATTACATCCAAGCTGCATTTATTGGGCTTTTTACTACTTGGACAAAGCAACCGTGGTACTGGATTAGAGAACCGAGGTACTTAATATCGGAGCAGGTCGGTAGAGGCACACCATTTAAGGCGATTTGAGAGAAACTAGTCAAATTTCCTTTGCAAAAAAAATGTCTATTCTGTTCTACTTCAATTTTACTTGTACTAGATTTTTTATACAAATATAAAACAAGATTTCAAGAGAAATCACGATAATTCAAATAAATACAATAATTAAAAAAAAGAACCTCAAGTATTTATCCAAATTTAGGACACCAACTAAAATAAATGCAATAGAGTAACATTCAAAGTTATTTAAAATGCAATCGACGTTCAAATGTAGACCAACGAACTTAAGTTATCGCAACTTGGGACAAACTTGTTCGTAAATTAAACACTAGCCTACCAACTAGGTTTCCTAACTAAACGTTATTTAGACTAAACTTGTACTGAATACGACTACAAATTTGCTAACAATTGCAATAAAACATACAAGAATTATATCACAAGGAAATTGAAAATGTAGTTTTTAATATAAGTGTAATTAAAAAAAATAGATAACTAACAGACTAAATTGACAGTCTAGACTATAAACTGACTGGAAACCTAGCTTCAAATAAAAACGTTTTTATGTACTGGCTATTGCTTGCGCTTTAGCCTGCGTGGAAATAAAAAATAATAAAAAATTTTACTCATTGATAGCGTAGCTTTTTGGTGAAAGAATTTTTGGAATCGGCCCAATAGCTTTAGAGTTACTTCAATAAATACAAATCTTTCTTCTTTATAATATTTTTTTATGTATGAAGTCACTAATTAAAATTCGACCACAATCTATTTAAGCTCTAATTTATTAGAATTCTCTGTATAAAAGTGTATTCTCATACCTTTTTCGTAAAATTAAAAATGAAAAATGTATAGTTAGTATTATTTTTTTATCGATTATGGTTTAAATGTAATTTATAACTTGAAACTTCATTTGCCTCATGATGATCTGTTACAATCACTTCTAACCTATCGAAGAATTCGTTCCAAAGGTCAAAGTAACGCAATGCTTACAATTTAAATTGTCAGTACGTGAAGATAATTTGTAACAATAAAGTTATAAATTGATCGTGCACTTATCAAGCACATTTTATATCACAAATCATAATGTTAATTAACAGAATTTTAACGTCTAATATCATTAATAAGAGATACGACTAAATAATAATTAATCATACTTCATACTAATATTCTAAATGCGAAAGTTTAGATGGATGGATGTTTGTTAGAGTTTGTAGCCTAAACGGCTGAACGGATTTTGATGAAATTTAGTATAGATGTAGAGGATAGTCTGGAAGAACACATAGTCTACCCATTTTTGGTTAATTTTTTTTAATTCCACGCGGACGGAGTCGCGGGCGAAAACTAGTGGTTCATAATTATCATTAGCGATGATAGACTTTTAGATCTTAGAGCGGATTTCCGATGCTTTTTTTAGATAAATTAGTTTTAACACGTTTAGAATTTTTAAGATATACCAATTATAAATGACTAGCTTTCGCCCGCGACTCCATCCGTGTAAAAGAAAACAAAATCAAGTAGCCTCGTGTTCTTCCAGGATACCCTCTACAACTATGCCAAATTTCATTGAGATCCACTCAGAAGTTTAGGCTACAGACTCTAACAAAACAATATGTTACTATACGTGAATATACATTTCAAAAGAATGCACTAGAATGTATGTTTGTTTGGACTGATTGTCAATTTTTTAGGACATCAAGTGATAAGATTTCGCGGATTTATTGTATCACATTCGTTCTCCGATTCATCAAGCAAACCTTAATATTACTTACTTATACTTGTCTTATTAATATTAAAAATACGAATAAAAATGGATATTCGGATGTTTGTTACTACGTAATCTCTAAAACAGTTCACGATATAATTTAGCACTTATGTAAAACTGTAGTTTGGAGTAACTCGTAAAGTACTTACTTAGCTTTTAATTCCGCGTAAACGAAGAGGCTTTAAAACTACTTGATCAAAAGAAAAACACTCAAAATTTACCTACAATTTTCTACTGACATAAGTGAAAATACATTTAACGAAAATACGTTCATTCTTGTTCTTTCAACATCTTAAATCCTTCTTCTAAGTATTTCCATACAAAAGACTTCAACGTCACAAGTTCCTTCGACCGCTGTCCATCTTTAACTTGCACCTGTTGCAACAAAAGTGAAAGTCAAAACGCACTAGTCGATACAGCCTCGCCGGGATTACACACCTTACCATTTCCGCGTTGTTCTTAAAATGTCAGTGTCAATATACTGTTTGCTTTTGTTTGTATAGCTTCGTGCTGTGAATAAATTAATCTAATTGAAGATTCTTTATATTTTAAACAAGGGTTTCCACTGGCGAAACATTTGCACAGATAGTCATCCTTCTTATTTAAAAATTTTAAGGTTGCAACCTACATTTGTAATATCATAATACTATCTTTCGCCCGCAACTCCGTCTGCGTGGAATTCAAAAAACAAAAGAGCTTATGTGTTCTTCCATCTATACTCTACATCTATACCAAATTCCATCGAGATCCGTTTAGTCCCTATATACAAAATAAACTAAAAAAAAAAACAACATTGAATTATTCCAGTTTCTTGTGTACATTTTCACTTATACAAGTTCGTTGTTGAATAACATAACATTAAAATTGTTACACTCAATGATGACTTACACTAAGGTCTTGTCTAAATCACCTACACAAATGAGGTATTGGTATTGCCAAAATCGTAATCGTCGATATATCAAAACCCACGTGTGAATTTGTCGGATTGTGAAAATAACGAGAAGCTATTTTCACAACTATCGAGTGGGTCGATTCCGAAAGCGTCATTTTATTGCATATTGAATAAATAAATAGACAGGTGTTCAAACTAAATAAACATTTTAACGCTCAAGAGGTCTTAAGGAGATGCCACACTAGCAGCGCCGGAAAGCATGATGCCCATAACTGTTTTATTAAATGCTAGCGATGATTTGTACAACACAGTCATAACGTTACTAGCAGCACATAAAGTCATTTATTGAGACGTGAGGGATATATTAAGTGTATATTTCTTATACTAAATCTACATAAAAAGAAACCTCCCAAAGGCATGCGGCATTTGTTGGTTATATAAAAATGATTGCTATAAAATAACTGAACTATCTATTTGACAGTGTGTGGTACCATTCTTTATTGTAAATAATCGCTGCCGCACCACCCGTGTGGCATTTCTCTTACAATTTAAATTAACTCGGTAGTTACAGAGAAAAATAAATTTAATCTAAATATTCTAAAATATTATTCACACATTTCTTATATTAAAGACAATTGTATATTTTTAATGTGGCTCATATAACAGCGAAGAGTTTTTCTGATGTCATCAAATGTTATTGAACCCTGTTAACTTAACAATAAACATGTCAGGGCCTTCAAGATTAACATTAAATACACCATGACTTAAGAGTTTAATACAGATTAAAAATGCCATAATATTTTATACTCTGTCGAGAATTCCCGACTTAAAATTAAGGAAATCTCAAAGTTTTTATGTAGCAAATTGAAATTCATTGCAATGATAGTAAATAGAATTGTTATGAAAAGTGAGAATTGGGAATTCCAAAAACCTCACAAATGTAATTGAGTTTTCATAAAACATTTTGTGTTTTGATTTTAATTACAAATCTATACTATTATAATAAAGCGTAAACACACTTCTTTGTTACACACATTTTTGAATATTTTTTTTTATTAAAAAGCCCTACACTTATAAGTCACGCTTTAAGTTATATATTTTTACGCCATTAAACTTACGGGGTAAATGTTTTGGATAAAACCCTAAAGTGGAAAGAGACCATAAGTTGCTGCCAACATCAAGGAAGCAAGATTACCAAGGTTTGTCAAATGATTTTTGACAAATGTAAACAATAAATAAGATTTTCATAATTTTATGCGAATGAAGCCGCACGAGAACAGCTAGTATTATTATAAAGCTGTAATCTATACAAAAACAAACAGAACTTATAATTCTTATTAATAATTTTATTGAAAAATTAATAGTCCGAAAACCGAAAACTAAATAATCTCGTAAAATATGACAAAGATGTCGACACTTCCGCGAGTATTATAGATTTGTTTATATTTGTGTAAAAAGTAAAAACTCGTATCTGATGTCATCTATTCAAATAGATGCAGCTTATTTGATTATAAATTCTAGATATAATAGGCTTGTTTTTTTACAATTTTTAATGCCAAGTTCATATAAAAATTGAATGTCAAATTTTGACAAAGATCTATCAAATACGTTCAATGGTAATCAATCAATCGAAAAAAACATAAATTCCAAATACGGATAACTACGGATTCCTGGTAACATTAGCTAAAAAACATCGCCACGATTGGTATACTTCGCCACTCAGTGGAACCAGCCACTAATAATGCAAACACTTAACAGTCCTGCAGGAAATGCTGTCGTGCTATCTGATATGCAATACTATGTTTAATTAATTACATTGTAATTAATTCTCGTACTCATTATCAGTCTCTACGTAGAGCGAACTGCAAATACTCAGGAAGTAAAGTGTTTTTAAAAACATTGTTATTTACACGAAATATAGTTAGATAGATAAAAAAAAGATTATAGTTGAGCAAGTGGACACCAGAATTCGCCAAACAGTGATGCAACTGCTGCCCATAGAGATCCGCATTGGCAGATGCCTTGTCTATCTTTAATCAACAAAGAAGAGGACATACAGAATGAGGATATTTCCTCTATCTAGTGACAACCAAAACCTTCCCCTTACCTTGTGCGAAAAAAATTAGGCTTTCAGCACGTAGCCTTACCAAACAAATTAACTCGTGTCTCGCCTTCTGTGTGGTCGTGGTATTACCGAGAAAGCCGGCCCAATAGTATGAAGATGTTAAAGCGGGCTCTACGTTTAAAATTTCTGTTAAGGATGTAATATAACAATGGACATTTGGGTTATTCCAAGCTTTTCGTAGTATTTGATTCATTGGGCATGCTATAAATACGTGATCGAAGTTGTCCTTAACAATGTACAGTTGGTAAATTGTTAACGGTGACAATCTCATAAATATTTTCAAGTATGGGTTAAAAATAGACGGGGAAAAGCCCTCAAACTGGTTAAGACTACGTACGTAAATGACGTCAGTTTTTCTTACTTTTATTTTTAACTAGCTTTCGCCCGCGACTCCGTCCGCGTGTTATTGAAAAAACAAAGGTAAATAGCCTATGTGTTCTTCCAGACTATCCTCTACATCTATGCCAAATTTCATCGAAATCCATTCAGCCGTTTTGGCTACAAACTCTAACAAACATCCATCTATCCATCCATCCATCCATCTAAACTTTCACATTTATAATATTAGTATGAAGTATGATCTAATAAAAGTATGACTTTGAAGTTGTAAAAATGTCGCTCGTCTTTTTTTTAACAGACGAGTAATAAAATTCTTTCGACACAAGTGAAGGTAGAAAGTGAATAGTATTTTTTAAACATCATAAAGACGTCGTGATAAGTCTAGTATGCTCAGATTTTATTAATGTTATACTACCGTACCCACAGTCGTTTAAATATTAAGATCGCGGGCACATCTTTGACTAAACTAACGCACAACTATTTAGTCGCGCTTTGATTCCTATGAGCGTTTATGGTACACACTACTCAATTTTTAGTTGTGCAACTAAACAGTTGAATTGGCTGCGAAACAATCGCACAACAGTGCGATAGTCTAGTCAAAGGTGACCGCTCTAAATGAGCATATAGTTCTCTAATTCTGCCCTGAATTTATAAAGTTTGCGGTACAATAGACCAAGTTCCCCCAACTTCCTTTAATTTCTATTTATGTCGCTGACTGTACTACATTAAGATTCCAGAGAAGGCACTTCATCGATATTCTAAAGCTTTTGATGAGATCCCGATCTTGTTTAACATTCCACCAACGATCTGCGGTATATCAGTAACGATAAAATATACGTACCTAACATAAATAAACAAAAATTTGAAGCCTAAAGAAATAAATAAATGACAGAAATTTTAATGTTTAACATTAATAACTTTCGTACTTTTTACCTACAAGTATATGAGTATTAGGGTAATAGCACCAATAATAGACAGATAGAAAAATAAATGCAAAAGGTTATGTTAGGTGAGAAGAAAAGCGTATGACAAAGAAATTAACCACGTATAGAAGAATAGACAAAAGGAATTTATTCTGTAAACGGCAATGAACAAGTAAGATGACTTACTACTAGAATGAACTCTTTGTTACCTATTGATGTAAATTTTCTTGAAATACCTTTTCGTATCAGGTATCTATAAACACGATAACTGCAGCAAGTAAAATTTAAATTCTTCATCTGTTGCAGCGGCGGGCCGAAATGCGCCCCCAATGATAATATAGCCAGTGCGTGGCAGGTCTTTTTAGACCCACCAGCACTAGCATAGATTGAATTGCTACTTTGTGGAAACATGTAATGTATACACCTGAGATAATCGTTTCGTTTCGAGAGAGACATAGTTTCCTTAGTCTACACCAGCTATAGCGGCAGGCCGATATCGGCCTGTTACGTAGTGAATGCGTTAACTTTAGTATGAAAAAATTATACGTACATGTTCGTACTTTTGCTAATTCTAAATTAATTTAGCACGTCTGCGAAGAGGCGTCGGGTTGACGTCACCGTGTCAACACAATGACATTGACCCGGAGGCTGTTGAACCGACCGCTACAGGTTTTTTGGCAATACATACGTGTAACGCGATACATCGCCTTCAGCCTCTTTGTGTGTCATTTACTAACAATATACGTTGACAGGACACTTCATAATAATTTGATGCCATCTCGAGAGCAAAAACTTTTAAAGACAGCTGTGCTTCTGTTTTTTATTGACATTGTGACAATCTCAATGCTATTGTCAGCGATCTTTTGTGGCGGAGAATGTCAGATAGTAATTATGTATGTGGTAAAAACAGAATGGATTGCGTTAAAGGTGACATGATCAGAAGGATGTGACGAGTGAAATGACAGCAGACCAACTGTATCAAAACCTGGTGCGCCTACCTCACTTAGTGTAATAAGAGAACGATGATAAACAAAAAATATAGAAATCGTACTAATATTATAAATCCAAAAGTTTAGATGGATGGATATTTGTTAGAGATTGTAGCCTAAACGGCTGAACGGATTACAATGAAATTTGGTATAGATGTAGGAGAGAGTATCAAAGAACAAATAAGCGCTTTTTTTTATTCCACAAGGACAAAGTCGCGGGTGACAGCTAGTATAAAATACAACTATACAACGCTTTATCTTAAACACGTACCTTTATTTGGGGTACACGATCTTTTTTGGACTAAAAATAAAATAAATCAACAGATTATATCCGAAAGAGTTACGTTATGACCCCATCTTTATAAATTACAACTCAATGTTGCCAACCGTTGTAGATAAAGTCTTAGTTTTACCAATGTGGTAGAGTACAATCTGTTTATGGTTTTCAATTATTCTTTGCTTTATTCTGATCGATCTTTTACAAATATCAAGTAAATAAACTCGGTTATTAAGTTGGCACGTGATTCAGAAGAGTACTATCGTTATCGATGTGCCAAATCAAATGGCGAGTAGAAAAAACAATTGCCAATCTAACTGTACACTTAACACAAACATACAAACTGTGTACTGAATGCTGTTCACCTATCAATTAGCATTGATATGATAAACGTTGTTTGTACTCAATGGTAAGTAGGCTTTTAAAAATATAGTTCCGAGAAGCCAACAAATTTATATCCTAACTGAAATCCGTATAGAACATATCACTATCTCATATTATTGAAAAAGAATGAGCGAGATAGCAGCATTTTTGTTCCGATTACGAAGTACTACGGTTATAACTTAAAGGAAGAATTTATGTCTTACTAGCTGTTGCCCGCGACTCTGACCGCGTGGAATTAAAAAAAAAACAAAAGTGAGTATGCCTATGTGTTTTTCCAGATTATCCTCAACATCTATGCCCAAGTTTTATCGAGATCTATTCAGAAGTTTAGGCTACAAACTCTAACAAACATCCATCTAAACTTTCGCATTTATAATATTAGTTAGATTACATGATAACCTTCATTATGAATACAAATATCTTTTTATGATAAAAACATTGGTTTTATGTGAGGCTAAAGTTCTTAAACTGTACCCTGAACATTAATTATATCTTGTTTTTCAATTGGAAAATAATATTAGCGATAATCTTTTACCTTAAAAATATTTTTTAAGAAGCAACTTGTTTTATGTGACGGATCGCTCCTTAAACTTTGTGGTTAAAAAACTTATATTTTCAGATGATTATTTTTGGTCAAGCTTTTTTTATTGACAATACTAAAAAATGACGTAATCTTACTAGTATTATAAATGCGAAAGTTAGAGGTTTGTTAAAGTTTGTAACCTAAACAGCCGAACGGATCTCATTTAAATTTGACATAGACGTAGAGGATAGTCTTGTTACTCTTACCGCCCCCTTGTAAAATCAATGATCTTTCAGCGCCCCCCATTTTATACAATTTTAGTGAAATTAAAAATACTATTTATAATAAATGAAATTACAAATTATGCATCGCCTAACCCATAACAACGCCCCCAATTTTTTCTGGGGCCCTATAACGTACCCCTATAGGTTTCAAACGCCCCCCAGCGGGCGTTATCACCCACTTTGAGAAACAATGGTTAGACTAACATATAGGCTACTCACTTTTGTTTTTTCTAATTCCACGCGAACAGAGTCTAGTCAGAAAGCTACTTACCAATAAATAAATAGGTTACAATAGACCCAAGCGAGTTCAAATAAGGTTTTACGCGAATTAAGACCTCAACTTGCATTCAATACCAAATAGAGCAATGGTGTAAACTTGCCCGTTCTCCGACACGCCTAAAACGTGCACATTCTTAAACGGAAATATGCTACCGAGATATTGTGAATTTCGACACTTTTAAATATCACTTATTGTCCTGCTATCAATCGACCACATCTTCACTTTGGTCTAGGTGGGATAGTGGTCAAGCGCTGGTTTATAAATGAAAAAAAAAGATTTCTACTGTAAATAGGTGTTTTGTTGACGTAATATATGCTAATATAATAAAGCGTAAACACACACTTCTTTGTTGCCTAAGATGTCAGCAATTACACCATATTTTTGAATAATTCTTTTTTTTTAATAAAAAGCCCTACACTTGCGTCACGCTTTAGACTAGATTAAACTTAGGGGTCAATATTTTCGATATAATCCCTAATGTTGGAAAGAAACAATAAGTTGCTGCCAACATGAAGGAATCTAGGTTGCCATGGTTTGACATCATGTCATAGCATTTTGACGTTTGCAATTGATAATTTGATAAATGTAAACAATATTATGAAATTTTTATAATTTCATGCGGATGACGCCGCACGGAAACAGCTAATATATGATATAGATAGAACCTAATTAAGGTCATATCTTGTAGGCTGTAAGGCCAGATTGTTTATTTAAATTCGCAAACAAACCAATCGTGTAACTGAGGTAGTTGTTGAAAGGTCACGTGCCATATGGTCGACCAGTTGACCTCGTATACACATCAATGAAGTTTGAACTCCTGTTCCGGTAAAACTCTACCAATTTACTCCATTCAAACTTAAATAAAACTTATCATAAAGGCTTATTTATAGAAGGATTTTAATTATTATTGAATTAGTAATAATTATTAGGTGACATCATCTATCAGAATTATTATAAGTGTGTCTTTGTCATGTCGTCAAAACATCTTAATACAAGGAAGTACGTCGGTGACTCAGAGGTTAAGCATTTCATTTGTATTCTTCAAGTCCTGGGTTCGGTTCCCGCCATATAACAATATGTTTTTCGAATGACTGCGGTGGTTTCCTTCACCGTAAGAACGTCAGGAGATATCCACTTGGATATCGGAAGATTTTTTTAATCTAGAGGATGAAAAAATGGTGCCGGATAAAGACGGGGACATGATTACTTTAAAATAGATCAATATTAAAGGGTAATAGAAAATGTACCAATAATACAAAAATCTTAATTTTAAACTCCTCTTGATTTGTTAGAAAATACAAATTTATAAAAACGTATCGTAGTTTGGGTGTTCAAGTTTTAATTCATAATGTATATTATGTTCCAGGCTGAAAGATACCGCGAGAGACGTCGCTTAGCAACCCCGAGTCCTACACCATCCCCTCCCCGGCGTCCTCCCGCGCCACAACCCGCTAGTGGCAGCTGGTTCAAGTCTCTAGATAGGATTGGCAAGAAGAGAGAAAAGAGTGTGAATAATAGAGTAAGTATTAATCTATCAACTTATTCAACTATCAATCAATTAATTCAACTGTTTAAAATAAGCTCATTCTAATCAAAGCGAGATGTAAACAGTCGTGCGATAGTTTAGTCAAAGGTGTGCGCGCGCTCAAAAAATGCAGACAAGTCGACAGATTGAAAGTTGTAATGTTACCAGTTGTATTCGCATCAAGCGTCTAGTTGCTCACTGGTTTCCCCGTAATATTATTTACTGTCTACATAAATGCATGCGTAAGATATATCTATACTTTTAGAGCGCGCGTACACCTTTGACTAAACTATCGCACAACTGTTCAGTCGTTTTCGATGAGCTTATGTAAAGGTGCGCACACTACTTGATTTTTAGTTGCGCAAAACAGTTGAAACAATCGACAATATCACAAGTGTTTTGCGATTGTCTAGTCAAAGGTGTACGCCAGCCTTGTATACACATGTAAACACTAGATTTCGCCCGCGACTCCGTTAGCATGGAATTTAAAACAAAGTGAGTAGCCTATGTGTTCTCTCTACGTCTATGCCAATTTATAGATCCGTTCAGCTTTTCAGGTTACAAAGTCTAACGAACATCCATCCAACCATCTAAACTTTCGCATTTATAATAATAGTAGGCAGATTCTCAATTTACATTATAGTTACAAACATATTTCAAATTCCAGATTGAGAAAGACAGCATCATAACAACAGAAGATGAATCATCACGTCGCGTGTGGTCCAAACCGAGCAAACCTTTAAACTCCCCAGCGAAAAACCTCCGCTTCTTCGGCGACACGGATCAAGAATCCGAAACCAACAAACACACAGTCACAAAAACAAGAAGTCATCCGCAATCGAAAAACCATACAACACTAAGAAAGACAATCTCCAATTCCAGTACTGGGTTAGACGAAGTCGATTGTGAACTATCGAATAAAAGCTATTCGATGTCGAATTTACACAGAGGCGAAGTGAACGAATCTCGCAAACACTATAAAAGAAATCTTCAGAACATATCAGAGATACAAAGTAATTCGGAAACTGAGAGTCAGTTCGATAGAAAGAGGAACGGAAAGCCTCCAATACCAGCTCCCAGTCCTTACGATAGATCTAGAAGTCACAGCAGTACAAAAACTTTGAAAGCCAGTAAGAATGATATTAAAAGGCACGCGAGAGAAGATAGAGGAAGTTCTGAATTAAGAAGCAGTAAACATGATATAAGCAGAGATGTCAAGTACGTCGAATCATTTAATTTTCATTATTGTAACACGAGATATTGCTGTCCGTTTCATCCACACTTACTCATAATAAAAATAAAATAGACGTTTAAAAGCCAAAACACGACAATTCATCTATACTCTATATAAACACATACTATTTTAGCCGCTTACGTCACGCTTTAGGCAATATATTCTCACGCTATTAAACTTATATGGTAAATAAATTGGATTAAAACACTTATGTGGGAAAGGGACCCTAAGCTACAAGCTGCCAACATCAAGGATTAAGATTGCCATAGTTTGTCATCAAGTTATATCACTTTTACATTTGCAATTGATAATTAGACAAATGTAAACAATAAAATAAAATTTTATAAATTCATGCGGATGAAGCCGCACAGGAACAGCTAGTAGTTTATAAAACAAGCGAAAATTGGGTATGTCTGGTTTGCGAAATAAAAAAAAGGATTAAAGCGCATTTACTTTTATATTCAAGTATTTATCATAGAGGGTTAATAAAAACCCTCACTTTTAGTCCAATTAAAGATATCGCTTGCTATCGATTTTCAATTGGTACCAAAAACACATGTTTCTTTGTATTTCGATATCTTATTAAATACAGCCTTCACCCTCCGTCTCCATCCGCGTGGAATTAAAAAAACAAAAAGTAGCCAATCTGTTCTTCCAGACTATCCTCTACATCTACGCCAAATTTCATCAAGATCTGTCCAGCTGTTTAGGCTACAAACTATTAAACATCCATCCAAATTTTATTTATATTAGTAAGAAGATAACATACTTATGTCCAGATCTCGTCGACGAACGCCGTTAACCAACTCAGGTGAGAGCAGCACAGAAGGAGAGTCCAGTCATCAAAGTCAACACAGCGTTGTTTATTTGCACGCAACTACTGGTATGTCCACCTTATACTAGTCAATTATTTAGTAACTAGCTCTCGCACGCGACTCCGTCCGTGAATTAAAAAACAAAATTGAGTAGCCTATGTATTCTTATTTTGCATCTATACCAAGTATATCCTATACTTATCTGAATTATTTCCTAATAAATATTTGTTACTGATAACTGATTGTTCAAATCAAAAAATAATCAAAAGATAAATTGGGATCAGTACTAAAAGATAATAAAGGAAATTCGAATATAGAACTAGTCTGTGGCATTTATAAAAGTTCTTACAGATTATATTCCAAATTTCATCGAGATCCGTTTAGCCGTTTATACGGTAAACTCTAAGAAACAACTATTTATCTAAACATTTATAATATCAGTAAGATATCACTGATTATCTATAAATCGGTAAATCTTAATAAAAACTTGTTATCTGTTCGCTAGTCTTAAAACATTTTCCTTTTAACTTGAAACCATTTCCAGTTGGAGATATCCCAGACCCTGGTCGTTTAACACGCAATCGATCCAGAGACGATGTGTCATCCGTTATGTCATCCAACATACAAGTACGCAGCACAACTAAAAGCTTCTCATTATTCGCACCATGGACACCAAAACACTACGAACAGGATGTACACTACGAACAAAGACCCAAAAAGACCAAACAGAACTATAAAAAGACAAAAGATGAACCATCCTTACAAAAGAACAGATCGTATAGTCAAACGACATTAAACAAAAGACCACAGAGTCAAAATAGATTAACAAGCTCCAGTACTACATTATATAGAAATAAAAGAAACGGAAAAGAGAACAGCGAAAGTACACGTAAAGGACAGAAAAGTCAATCAAATGAAATGTTGAATAGAGATGAAAGAGTCTCCCGTTCGATATCAATGCCTAAAGATCAAAATAAAAAAGCTGGCTGGTTTAAATTATCTAATAAAAATAAAAAACCAGAAATCAATACGCGTGTACGTTAATAAAACGATTCTGGCACTAAAGAAAATACAATAAAGGCCTGTCACACCACTGGCTGATAGAGGCTCAGATAGCTTAAAAACGTCACTGTAGGGAACAAAATCCGATATTACCATATACTTACACGTTGGATTGTTATCAGACAATTTACAATTTGGTGGGACAGGCCTTAAATGTGTTATTTATATAATAAACCATGGATCAAGAATATTGATATCTTTGCCTGGGGGTGATTTACTTTATTACATCACTTTTTATTAAGCAATGAATTTTAATCCATATTTTTTATATATAAAGGGTTGTAGAAACGTTTTTTTCTAACCTTTTATATTATTTAAACTAAACTATAAAATCAAGTTAGTACTAATTAGATACACTACAATGTATAAAATGTTTGTTGTCATCATTAACTTGCCCTTATCCCTTACGGAGGGTCGGCACAGTATGTTCTGCTCTTCCATACATCTCTATCAGCCGTCATATGTATTGTATGAAAATAAATATACATTAAAAATAATATACATAGATTACAAATATATTGTTAACAATAATCTATAAAATCTTTTTAAAGTTTAACTAAAAGTAATCAGAATAAAGAAAATTAAAATAACTATTTAATAGTGCCATCAATTTTCTTAATAAATGTTACCATGTTTAGAAATAAGTACATATGTATTGTAACAATATTTGCTTTTAATTCACTAATGTTAAGAAGAAAATATTTTTAATTATAAATAAATAACCATGTGCATATTTTACATAAATTTATTTTGCTTATAAGATCTCTGAATATCAGATTTTTAACAAAATAATGTTAGCTTCTAAGAGTTAGTGTTTATGGTGACGATTGTGGAAAGAATAATGAATAAATATGAATAAAATCCTAATTTTAAATAGGTATTTCTTTTTATGAATCTTTTCATGTAATTCTGAATTCCCTCCCCTTTCCCTTTTTCATCATATTTGTCAAATTTTACCAGGAAATTCAAAAGAATAAAAATCTAAAGTATGTTTGTTTAAATATTGAATGAAAAATAAACAAAAGAAACCGTGACAAAATGCCTAAAATTAATACTAAATGCCCCTGTCGTTAAATAAGAGCAAATATACAGAAAGAAAAAATAATGTAATATTTTTGTGCCGTTTGTAATTTTATGAAGTGTCAATTTCACTTATGGGTCACAATTAAAAGGTAATTAAATTTATAAATAAAATACAGTTTTATGTTTACATATTTTATTAAAAATCAGTCTTATAAAATAAACATTTAAACTTGTTCAAGCATAAAAAGCAAACCAATAAATACGCAAAACAGAATCGGTGACAATGAAAAAAAAAATGTTTTTACAATTCACATTTTTCATCACCAGTGCACGATCCCTTTGATTTCTCACCGGAATCAGCTCTAAGTGGCCCTGTTTTAGTTATCGGCACAACTCTTTCACCTTTCGCATCGATTTCTTTACGTGGCGCAGAAATAATTAAGACCCCATCACTAGATAACTGTGATACAACATCCTCAGACTCAGTACCTTCTGGTAAAGCGTATTTACGAACGAATTGTCTAGAAACAAACCCATGTTCGTCTTTCTTCTCTTCGTGTTTAGCTTCAATAACCACGTAACCATCTGCAGTCTTCACAGTTATCTCTTCTGGCGCGAAATGCTGTACATCTAAATTAATATGGAACTTGTCTTTGTCAATCTTTACCGTCGATCCAACGTCTCGAGTAAGAGACTCCAAATATCTCCAAGGACGAAAGTAGTTGTTAAACATCCAAGGACTTACCATAGACGTAAGTATATCATCAGACAAACCTAAACCAAAATCTTGTTCGGATATCGTGTTTTTTTGAGAGCATTTCTCTTCACCGTAAACACCGATAACCAAAAGCGTTGATACTAACACCGAACTCACCAAGAATCTCATTTTTGCGTATTTCTTCACGGGAATAGCGTTTAAATAATTATTTCTTCGCACCAAAATTCTCTCGAACACTACGTATTGACAAATAACGCGCCATATTCACGTTCGCGCGGTTTATATACTCCTTCGGCCATCTAGCGGTTGGTAGCAATTTCTCGAAAACCCTGACGTGTGCTATGAAACTGGGTCAGACTTATGCCAATGAGTAGATTTTTCCAGTAAATTCTAATCCTTTACTTATCGTTACATTTTATCATATCATGAGCATGTCGATCAGTCATTTTCGTAATCTTTTATAATAATTAGTTAGAAAAATAAAATAATCGATGATTGATAAAACAACGACATCTATTGCCGAGGTACTGAAAATATTATTTAAAGTATTGCTGCGTTCAGAATTTTCTACCGTAATGTCTAGAACTCTCGGGAAAGTAGTGAACATACTGGCATACTGTAAATGGTCTGTCCTTTAGACAGGAACCACACGTTTCTTATTTTAAGGAAATATTATTTCGACTACTAATAGGGAATTGACCGCCGTTCCTTCAGATCGTGATTTTTAATCTTAAATTATTATAACAAATATAAACATTATCTTATATTATAATGTTTATTTTACGTGCCGGAATTAAAAATAGAACTCCGATGCCGGGATGTATTTATTTGTGGAAAAGAGCCGTATTAGTATGAATGCTGAATCATAACTGAAAACGAGGTTTTGGAGTTATAAAATTAGATTCGGTTAAAAAAATGTTAATTCAATTATTACACTTTTTGGTTCGTTAAAACAACGCCCATCCCTATCTCTCTGACAACCCATTGACATCTTTTACTTGTCAATTGTCACATGGAAAAGTTAAATTAATTTGTAAATACAAATTCAGTTTTCTTTTACTTTTAGTTTGAATTAAAATGGGACGAAAAAACCGCAATGTTAATAAATTTGCTCAACGTAAACGAGATCAAAAGGAAAAGGTAAAAAAATTGCTAACCCTGTATATTGTAAACGTATACAAGAATTTAAAGCAATATTTTGTATGCGTAGGCAAAGAATCCTCAAGACAAACCTGCGGAAGATACACGTAAACACTATGAAGATATTGTAAGAGAAAATGCAGCATTTGAGGAGTATTACAAGGTATGTTTCATTCAAATTTTTCAAATTACTCTAGATGTATTTTATAACCTCTTATTGGTTTTAGTTTATTATTTATTATCGTATTATAGGAGAATTTGTGTGAAATTGTCAGCCGCCATATAATTGTCAATATTATTTAAAAATTATAATTAGTAACTTTTGTATTTTCAGACACAAAAAGTATGTCCGGAGGAACAATGGTCAGAGTTCATGGGGAGTTTAAAGGAGAACCTCCCAACAGCATTCAGAATAACAGGCTCTAAGGCTGAGGCGAATGCATTATTGAATATTGTAAAAAGTGAATATTTCTCAAAATTATTAAATGTGAAGATTGAAAATGAAGAGAAAGGTGTAGAAGAGGAAATTAAACCTATAAGCTTACCATGGTGTGTATACACTTATATTAAATCACTATTTCATAATTATAAAATGTGTTTGGGTATAAAATGTCTTTTTAATAATGCAATATCACAACCACAATGAAGACAAGTAGCTAATAGAAGCAATTTCGCATACAATGTTATAAGTGTGTGTGCTGAAGGCCTAATTTTAGTCCTTTTTTCCTTTCCTATCCTCTTATTAAGGAAAGGGTGAAAAGGGAAAGTGGATTTGACAGAGATAGGGATGCATGGACAAGGAAATATCCTCTAACTGCATTCCATGCCCCATTGATTAAAGGTAGGCAAAAATCTACTTTTGCAAATGTCTATGGCCAGCATTTATCCTCTATCTGCAAATTCAGGTCTCTAAAGGCTTGTATGCCTTATAATAGAAAAAAATCCTATCAATTTCTTTTTTAATGTACTTTTAATGCTCCAACTCTTTCAATAAATTTCAAATTAAACATGATTTTGTTAAACTTCAATAGCTTATGATTTAACACCAAAATTCTCTTACCAGGTATCCCGGTGGCATAGCATGGCAACTTCGTCTATCCCGTACAGATATCCGCAGAAATGAACCATTGTACAAGCTGCATAACTTCCTTGTAGCGGAGACAGCGGCTGGTGGAGTGTCACGACAGGAGACGGTGTCAATGATCCCACCTGTGGTACTCGATGTCCAACCTCACCATAAGGTAAAGTTAACATCCTGTTTGATTTTGTTGTGATGTGACAGTTATTGGATTCATTTATTCTGATTTCAAATTAGTGGAAGGTAGTTAAAGTACACTGGAGTAACTTATCTATGCTATATCTGTACTAATATTATAAAGAGGAAGTAATTGTATTTTTCGATTTGTTGTATTCACGTAAAATCTACTGAGGGGATTTAATTTTTTTTAACCAATAGTAAGGTAATTTATCTGTTAATAAAATAGGCTATATTATTATTTCAAGAGGGGCAAGCTTACGTAATATAATAAAGATTTGTTATGTAGGAAGTCAGCAATCACAGTATATTTTTGAATAATCCTATTTTTAAGAACAGGCCCTACTCTTACGACTAACTTGAGGCTTAATAATTTCAATGATTAAACTTGAAAGTTAAGTAAATAGTAAATAATTGCTTTGTGAGAAAGGACAAAATAGTATAAGCCGATAGTAGCAAAGAATCATAGTAGCCATGGTTACCTTAATTCTTAGCCAGTAGCAAGACCCTTCATTGTCATTAGTGCATTTGAATATTGACAATTTAAAGTTTTTAACAATAAAATAAAGTGTCTATGATGTCATGCGGATGAAGCTGCATGGGAACAGCTCGAAATGCAATAAAAGTCCTAATATAAATAAAGATTGAAATATTTCCAGCCTTACAAATAAACGCGGTATAAAGCTAAACCTAGGAATAATCTGACGGTACAAATTTTGCTTATACTCAGTTTATTCCGAAGTTTAAATTTAAACCGCGTTTATTTGTAAGGCTGTTAATGTTTTGGTCATAATTCACTTGAAAGTTGTGTAATCTCTTCCAGGTATTAGATATGTGTGCAGCGCCAGGATCGAAGACAGCTCAGCTGATAGAATTTTTACATGCAGATGAAGAGAAAGTACCAAGCGGTAAGAAAATTTTCTTCATGTGAGAAAGGCTACCTTGTTTAAAAAGTTAATGGGAACAGAGGATAGTTTTTTTTGTTTTTTTAATGATTATCCCAAATGTACAGTCGCGGAAATTCGCGGTGTTCGACTTACAGAAAGAGTGTCTTGTATCTTATGATGACATAAGCTCAAAAAAAGATTATTAACCGGCCTGTTTTCGTACACACATTTCATCCTATTAATTAGTTCCCTGTCATCTCAATGCCTACAAAACGTTCAAGAGACTAGCTATCTCGATACATCGCCAGATTTCTCGATTGTACTTTCTCCCGCAACATCAAAATGGCATTATTCAAAATGTAATTTTTTTACAAGGCAAGAAATTTAAGTTTTTAAATTTATTTAAATCATTTTTACGTTTAAAATTTTAAATTTACACAGAAGTGTTCGTATTATTTTCATCATCCATATAAAAGTTTTTTTACCAGTATGCTATTTTTAGTAATAATCTGATTTTCCGAAAATTTTGATTTTTTTTCTATTGATGATATTAATATTATGATGAATATTGGTGATTACAGGTTTTGTGATGGCGAATGATGTAGACAATAGTAGATGCTACATGCTGGTGCACCAGGCCAAGCGGCTCAACTCACCCTGCATACTCATCACCAACCACGACTCCGCACTGATGCCGGCTCTCATCACCGCTGATGATAAGGTAGCAATCACCAAATTCACGATGTGATAGAATTTAAAATGAATCTTAAAAACAGATAAATCTCATAAATCCGTTTTTATTAATTTATGATAAGTCATTACTAGCTTGCGCCCGCGACTCCGTCAGTTGGAATTTTAAAAAAAACAAAAGTGAGTAGCCTATGTGTTCTTCCAGACTATTCTCTACATCTATGTTGATTTTCATCGAGATCAGTCAGCTGTTTAAGCTAGAAACTTTAACAAACATCCATCCATCTAAACATTCGCATTTATAATATTAGTAAAATGTATGTAATCTATATTCTAGGACCCTACGAAAACAAAGCCTTTGAAATTCGACCGTATTCTATGTGATGTGCCGTGTTCAGGAGACGCGACTCTCCGTAAGAACCCTGATATTTGGCTCAAATGGTCCACGGGGAATGGAAATAATTTACATGGGTATGTTTTATAACTTAAAGATATTTATTACCAACTAGTTGTTTGCGTGCGACTTCATCCGCGTAAAATTATGAACATTTTATTTTATTGTTTACGTGTGTCAAAATGTCAAAACCATGGCGAACTTGCTTCCTTAATGTTGGAAGCTTGTAGTTTATGGTCCCTTTTCCACATGAAGGTTTTTTTAATTACCTTACCATCTAAGTATTCGCGTGAAATTATATAACCTAAAGCGTATCGTAAGTGTAAGGCTTTTTATTATAGAAAGAGTTATTCAAAAATATACTGTAATTACTGATATCCTATGCCACAAAGTGTGCGTTTAAACTTTATTATATTAGTACTAGCTGTTCCTATTAGGCTTCATCCGCATGAAATTATAAAAACTTTATTTTATTATTTACATCTGTCAAATTCTCAATTGCAAATGTCCAAATGACATGACATGACAAACGTTGGCCATCTTGCTTCCTTGATGTTGGCAACAACTTATGGTCTCTTTCCCACATTAGGGTTTTTATCCAAAATATTTACCCCCTTAAGTTTAATGGCGTGAAAATATATAGCCTAAAGCGTGACATAAGTGTAGGTCTATTCATTAAAAAAAGAATTATTCAAAAATATGCTGTAATTATTGACATCTTAGGCAACAAAGAAGTGTCTGTTTACCCTTTATTATAATAGTATAGATAGATGAAAATGAAAATGTAGTTAACAAAATTAATAATCAACTGGCAATGTTAAACCGCTATCTAATTGGTTTATTGTAAGAAAATGTGGGGTTTTTTCATTGCAAGGAACTTCCACTTTCTCTAAGTGTATCACCGCGGGTTTCCTTGACTGTACATTTTTCATCAGTATCCAGTACCGTGTGCTCCGTCGTGGCTGTGAACTGCTGGAGGTAGGCGGTAGACTGGTGTACTCCACGTGCTCCTTTAACCCTGTGGAGAATGAGGCTGTGGTGCACCGTCTGCTGCAGGAGACCGGAGACAGTGTTCAACTGGTGGATGTCTCCGATATGCTGCCAGGGTTGAAGTTCCATAAGGGTGAGTGATTTAAGTTCTTAGGCGAATTTCAGTAGTATTTTTTTATCTGCATGTACCAATATAAACAAAAACAGACTTCTTATGTATGTTATTAGATTTTTTTTTTTCAATAAGTTTAAATAATTTAATTGCAACGATATTTGAAAGTGAACAGCTTCTTCTATACTTATGTTATAAAGAGGGAAAATTTGTATTTTTTGTATGTATTGAAATAACTCAAAAAGTACTGGGTCGATATTAAAATACATTAATGTTATCACTAAGTACAACATAATATTCTTACTATTTTTTTAATTTTATGCGGGCGAAAGCTAGTAAATGATAAAGCCACTTTTAAACTCTAACGGCCGACTACTGAAACGAATACAATTCGTTTAGTAAACGCTTTGCTTACAATCTGACAGACGTCAAATTTTAATTCAGAATTTAAACGTGGCGTTTTCATTTAAAACGCTGTATTGCCCTTTCAGTATTCGGCCGTAAATATTTTATTGGTAATTCAAGGTATGACACATTGGAGACCAGCTTCAAAGGATATGGTGTTTTATGATAAATATGAAGATGTACCGGAGAAGTGGCAGACCGTGGTCAGACCGCAAATGTTTCCACCGAAACCTGAAGATCTGGAGAAATATAATTTGGACAAATGGTAAGATTTAATTTGTAGGTCTGTGGTTTCTAAACGAAAAAGAAATCTAGGTGAATAAGACTGATTTGATACGAGATGGATGTATGAGAAGGAAAGGGAGGGATGAGAAGACGGAAAGAAAGACGTGTACAAATAAAATAGTAGATAAATTAGAGAGTGAAAAAAAAACCTTTTATTTTGCCCACTACATAAATAATCTCGTTTTTATTAAAATTATGAAAAACAGTCAGAAACCTGTAAAATGTGTGTGATGTTTTCGTACAAGGAAATGGGAAGGGGAAGGAGATTTGGCAGGAGAATTTATAAGGGGAAATATCTTTTTTGTGCGTCCCTACAATAATATTCAATAGAAATGAGAAATCCTTACTATAATATTAAAAATGTAAATATTTGGATGGATGGATGTTTGTTAGAGTTTGCAGCTTAAACTGCTAAAGGGATCTTGATGAAAGTAGAAAAGTGGAGCATAGACTTTAAGAACACAAACTACTTACTTTCGTTTTTTTAAATTCCCGCAGAGTTTCGGGCAAAAGCTGGTTACGCTTAAAACGCTTTAATCACAGACTGCTTAATTTAAGCACAAAAACTTTCCAAAGTAAACATTACTTTTAGTAAATTATAAATGCGAGTTTAGATTTAACAGTGGTAGTGCCCGCTTTAACATGTTAGCACTGCAGGGCCGGCACGCCCGGTGTAGTACCACGACCACACAGAAGACAGGC
>NW_013525336.1:1367465-1378951 GCF_000836215.1 Papilio polytes | reverse complement strand
AAAAAAAAAAAAAAAAAGATGAATGGATGGATATATATTTGTTACTATATGGATCTCGGTAACATACATGTGTATAGCTGTTACCGTGCGGCTTCATCCGCAAGGAATTAAGAAAATTTTATTTTATTGTTTATATTTGTCAAATTATCAAAATGACATGACATGACAAACCTTGACAGTCTTGTTTCCTTGATGTTGGCAGCAACTTTGGTCTCTTTCTCACATTAGGGTTTTTATCCAAAAACATTTACCCCCTAAGTCTAATGGCGTGAGAATATATAACCTAAAGCGTGACGTAAGTGTAGGGATTTTCATTAAACAAAGAATGATTCAAAAATATGTAATTGCTGACATCTTAGGCAACAAAGAAGTGTGTGTTTACGCTTTATTATATTAGTACAGATATGTTTTTTAAATTCCACGCGGACAATGACGCAGGCGAAAGCTAGTATGGACATATAATTTTTCATTTCTATAAAATCCAACTATAAATTAAATGTTTTTATTTCCAGTATAAGAATATTACCTCATCATCAAGATACGGGTGGATTCTTCGTTGCTGTATTCGAGAAGACCGGTCTACTCCCCTGGGAGAAGACCGTCGAAGAAAAGACAGACACAGAGATTAAAGAAGACAAAAAAGAACCACCGATAAAGAGAAGAAGAATGGGTGGATATAGAGAGGATCCTTTTGTATTCTTCTCCGGTGATGATGAAGATGTATTTCCTTCTATCAAAGAGTATTACGATTTGAAAGAAGATTTTGATTCTAAATGTCTTTTAACGAGATGTCATGTTGGGAAAAAGAAGAATATATATTTAGTGTCAAATATAGTGAAAGATGTTGTGCAGAAGAATGAGGGTAGTTTGAAGATAATTAATACTGGAGTAAAGACGTTTGTTAGATGTGATAATAAGAATATGACCTGCCCTTTCAGGTAAGGCTTAAAAATCTAGATTATTTAGCTATAGATAGTCTTAAATTTTTATAATAGTAGTAATTTTCGTAAAGTAATTGTAAAAAAATCTTAGTATGTGTCCTTTCAGACTATTTTACTTGTGACAAGTTTCATCAAAATCCATTTAGCCTTTTTGGAGATATGAAAAAACAACATCCATCCATCCAAATTTACAACAAAATGCACATTTGCTTTATATATGTAATTCTGTTAACTTAATCTATACTTAAGGCTTTAAGATTCCATTAGTAGAAGATTCTTACTAATGTAAACGTGAAAGTTTGGATGTATGGATGGAGTTTGTAGCCTAAACTACTGAACGAATCTCGAAATTAACCACAAATGTAGATAGGCTGGAAAACATAGGCTTTTGATCCCGGATATGTTTACAGTTCCCGTGGGATATATTAATTCTGTTTTTTTCTTAGTTATTCAATAATCATAGTTCCTAAACATTAGTAATATTAAAATATAGCCTATGTTACTCACAGATAAATTACCCTTCTGATGGTGAAAGAATTTTTAAAATCAGTCCAGTAGGTTTTGCGTGAATCAAATACATAAATCTGTCCTTTTTATAACTATATATATAATTATTAATAGTTCCTAAACATTAGTAATAATAAAATATAGCCTATGTAACTCACAGATAAATTACCTTTCTGATGGTGAAAGAATTTAAAAACGGGCCCAGTTGTTTTTGAGCTATACATACAAAAATACAAAGTTTACCTCTTTATAATATTAATATAGATAATAGATTAAGCAAAGGTTCAAATTTTTAATTTCAGATTATCACAAGAAGGGTTACATAGTATATTACAGTATATAGGACCTGCTCGAAAAGTGAACATTTTAAAGGAAGACCTTATCCTTGTGCTGCAGAATGATAATCCGAGTAACCCACCTGATATTAAATTATTCTCCGAACATACACAGAGTTTGGTTAAAGATTTAGGTGAGTATCTATTTAGTTGTACTGTTTTTTAATTGTCTTATGTTAAAGAATTCAATTTGTGTACTAGCTTTTGCCCTCGACTCCGTTCGTGGTATAAATTAACAAAAGTTAGCCTATGTGAACACACAAAAAGAACTTTCAGACTATCTATATTCAAATTTTATTGAAACTAATTCAGTAGTGTAGGCTACAAACTAACAAACAGCCATCTTAACTTTCATTAATATTACTAGCTGTTGTTAGCGACTTTGTCCGCGTGAAGTAAATGTAGCCAATGTTACTCACTTAGCTTTTTAATGGTGAAAGAATCTCTGAAATCGGTTTAGTAGTTTTTGAGTTATATCAATACATATAAAAATACAATTCCTCTTTATATTAGTACTAGTTTCCGTGCGGCTTTATTAAATTATGAAAAATTTCGTTTATTGTTAACATCTGTCAAACTATCAATTACAAATGTCAAAATGACATGACATGACAACCTTGCTTCCTTAATGTTGGCAGCGACTTATGGTCTCTTTCCCACATTAGGGTTTTCATCCAAATTATTTACCCCCTAAGTTTAATGGCATGAAAAAATATAGCTTAAAACGTGACGTAAGTTAAGAGCTTTTTATTAAAGAATTATTCAAAAATATGCTGTAGTTGCTTATCTTAGGCAACAAAGAAGTGTGTGTTTACGCTTTATTATAATAGTATAGATAGTAAGATTATGATATAAAAACATTTTTTTCTTTTAGCAACCGGTAGCTGTATCTTAGAATACCAGGATACGGAATCTCAGCTGCGACTAACACTAGTTGGTTGGCGCGGCGTGCACTCCCTGCGCGCCTACACCGCCACGCCCGACACCGTGCACTGCCTGCGTCTGCTCGGAGCTGATTATAGTAAATACGGTAAGTACAGTCGCGGCAATACGCACTGCTACATTTACGGTACAGGGTCATCTACCCTATATTATCCTACTCCTGTGTCACCGGTACAATAAGAGGAATGATTTATATGTCTGCAAATAACTTAAAAACCACTCAGCCGATATCAGCAGTTTATTTCAGTTACTTTTATTGTTTTTATAATTTCACGCAGGCGAAGTCGCGAGCAACAGCTAGTTCTTTATTATATTAGTATAGATTACTATTTGATCCCGTGCCGCTTGATCCGCATATTATAGACTTTATTTTATTACATTTCGTTAAAATTTTCTTTGTAAATGTCAAAATTTAAATGCTTAAATGACAACGAAAGTTAATATTGGTTAACAATTATCGTTACGTCGCTGCCTTGCTTCCTTAATATTGTCAGCATGACGGTTTTTTACAAATTATTTACACCCAAAGTTTAATAGCGTGAAAATATATAGCCTAAAGCGTGTCGTAGAATTTTTATTAAGAAATAATAATTCAACAATATGCTGTTGCATACTACATAACAAAGAAGTGTGTTTACACTTGATTATATTAGTTTAAATATAGATTATTGCCCGCGACCCCGTCCGCCTGGAATTGAAAAAAAAAAACAAAAGTATGTAGCCTATGTGTTCTTCCAGACTGCCCTCTACATATATACCAAATTTCATCGAAATCCGTTCAGCAGTAGGCAAACTCTAACAAACATCCATCCATCTAAACTTTCGCATTTATAATATTAGTATGATTTCTTTAATTCCAGACGTGAACAAATTCAAAAAGGCGTCCGACGTGCCCGATGTAACGAAAACTGATGACGTCACAGAGCCGCAGTCAAACAAAACTGAACCTAACGATGACACGAATAATGTTGATATTTCAACAAAATCCAGTATGGATACGTAACATTTTATCAAACGTAAAATTTAAATGCAGTGACACTTGTCTGTCTCTTTCTTCTGTCCAAGAGAAGGAAAGAGATGTCAATATGTATAAACTGTATGCAGTGAATTTTTACGGATATTGTAACTTATAATTTAAGAATATATTATTGACATTGATGGTGTTGTTTTATTTTAAAAAAAAGCAGTCAACTCTCCATTCCCTATAAAAATGTGGTATAAAAAAGTAATACGACCAAAAAGATCAAAAAATATATAGATTAAGCGTAGTTGACACTTCACTTGAAATATTTTCACAATCTCACGTTACCTGAGGGTCCGATAGTCAAAATCACAATGAAATCTATAAAAAAAAAAACAAATTATTATAAATCGACTAAGCTTTTCGAAAAGAGATTACGCAACTTATACATAGGGTTATTTATGAAAGCTGTTCCCGTGCAAATTCATCCACATGAAATTATAAAGACGTTATTTTTGGTTAATATTTGTCAAATTCTCATTTGGAAACGTCAAAATTACCGTTATACCATAGTAATAGTAACCTTAAACATCGTATACATCGCTATTGACTATTATGGTACAAGTACGAGTATAAAATGGCAAATCCAGTAATGAGTGTACACAACAATTTGTGTCAATTCAATCCAATCCATGCCAGTGCTAGGCCAGTACCACTGCCTATTTTTAACTAGGTTTTATTGTTGTTTAGGGTTATAATGTGGGCCGATCCCGGCGGCACTGCAATGCCGGGCCGACCCGTGACGGGAGTGGAGCGAGCCCCGAACATCCCGTCGTTTTACAAAAATCAGTTTAATATACTGGTCCCGCAGTGCGGGAACTTTCAGATATTAAGCTGAAAAGAACAGATACTACACTTTGATCTTAGCCAAAAGGCCGAGAAGCGATAACGGAATTTGTCCACACGACGAAAGTCACTCAGTCTGCGTGAAACTAGACATCGCAATCTAGATATTTTAAAGAAAATTTGAACGCCATCTATCGGTAGAATAGCCAAACACGTAATGTGTTTCTGACATCTTACGCCATGAAGTAGTGTGTTTACGCTTTACAAAATTAATAAAATAAAATGAAATAATAGTATAGATAAGTAATAAGTATAGGTATAGAAATATTAGTATAGATATAGATTAACAACAAAATAGTGAATAAAATTAAGTTCCTGAGTTTCAAATTAGTAATTTTGAATTAAATTGACTAAGGTGCACGTAATTTTGATCATCAATATCATAAAGCTTGAGCAATGGTCATTTCGCTATTTTCGCTAATTCGTTGCTAATTGCTTGTTTGTCATAATACTAATTTTATAAATGCGAAAGTTTTGATTGATGGATGAATGTTTGTTAGCGTTTGTAGCCTAACCGGTTATACGGATTATAATGAAATTTGGTATATATGTAGAATATAGTCTGGAAGAACACATAGTCAACTCATTTTTGATTTTTATAATTCCACACGAACGGAGTCGCGAGCGAAAGCTAGTATTATAATAAAATTATGTAATTGACGTAGAAGTAACTAGTAGAAAGGCATAGACAAAAATAAATAAACGATTCTCACATTTAAAGTTGCTTTATTCATGAAACCATTTTTAAGTTCGCAACATGTACATATTTAACAAAACAATATCATACGTAAAATTACAGTACAAACAAAGATAATTAAATTGACAATTATTGCAACAAAAAAACAACGAGTATACCCGAAATATCTATAACTAACCAATAACTAATTTCAGTTTTACATTGTCATAACCTAAAAACATTTAATTACACAAAGAAAACATGTAACATATACAATAATAGAACAAACTTTCGAATAGTTGAGTCGTAGAGTGCAAAAGTTACTAGGTTTTGTTAACTGATAGTGCACACGGCTTTTTCCCCTTTAAATTGACTGTTTTAGTTCAATTTTTGCTGTAAAAATATATTAAATAATGCTTGCTGTGTGTGAAAACTAAACATTTCTATTGAGATAATCCAAGAACTTAGGCAGAATGTCTGGTTGAAGCTCGAAGAATATATTTGAAGTTAAGAAAAATATAACCTCAAAGTTGCACAAATACGATGCATTTTTTTCATTGAAATACAAAAAGTATATTGGACTGATCTTCAAGATATTGTTAATATGGATGTCGAGTCGACATTGGCGACTGACATGCACTTGTATTTATAAATATTCCCTTAGGGCCTGTCCCACCAAATTGCAAATTGTCTGATAACAATCCTACGTGTAAAATATGTGATGGAAATATCGGGTTTTGTTCCCTTATCTGACAGTTACATATGTCATTTTTAAGCTATCTGAGCCTCTATCAGCCAGTGGTGGGAAAGGTCCTAAGTTTTGTCGATGAGAATGTAATTCCAACGGTATTTAAATTTTAGAGTACTGTTAAATGTAGTTAGTAAACATTTTTGTTTTTTAAAACCAACGTTTGTTAAGCTTAGCTATTTGTAAAGCACTTGTATAAACTCGTATTTTTGAGCGTTTGAAATGGATTTTTACATGTTCCATTATTTATTTATTTTTGGTTTATTCTTTTTAATGTTTTATAGTAAATATTCGTAGTTGTCCAATTAATTTCAACATTGTTGAGCGGTTTATTTAGGATTTGTTTGTTTATTAAAAAAAAACTTAAATAAATAGTGAGTACATTTCCAAAAGTTTTTTCGGTTTTAATTCGTGATTTACATCTTAATATTATTATCAAGATATTTATATATAGTAGTTAAATAGATATTAATTAATTTGGAAAGGCATTGTTTATAATATATAAATTATTTGTATAAAAATATTTTACAATATAGATATAACACAAAAAATATAAATATAAAATATTATTAACTAGTTTAGTTAATAACAGTCAAATGGATTTTTATATGAATTTCCTATTACCTAAAATAATATAAACTAAACCTACATAATGGTATTTTTTTTTACTTTGTAAATGTATCTTACGTTACATTATAAAGTAAAAATTTATATTCATAGTTACATCTTACCTAAACATTCTAATTAGAGTATCATAAATACTTATTTTAGTTTTATATTTTTAACTTAATAGATAATTCCAATATTTTTATGTACAAACGGCAATTATCCGAGTTCTAAGTCTTAAAATTATGTTATCATGAAATGGCAACACTAAAAAGTACAATTGTTAAAGTAATTTATTTGTAATGTTACTGGCTGGTGATATTATAATATCTATCAAATCATTAACCGTGGGTCTCCAATGCTAAAACTCAAACAAAACATTAAAATAATTTTAAAATTGACTCTTAAGAGTGAAAACCAGAGACATTATCTTTTGTTTTGTAGTGACAAAAACTGGGTGTATTTAATGTTGCCACACTCATGTTTCTTATATCTACTTAATATTATTTATTATCTAAACCATCAACAAAAGACCAATCCTTTTCAATACCAGTACCAATATATTCCGACCCGATATCACAGCGGTGATGTGGATTTTATTTATTCTAATTAATTATATTTTTAATCTATTACACAGATGAAGTTATAGGTTAATGGCAGAATAGAAGAAAACATTGTGTTTAAGGCAAAGTGAATTTAATCTACTTAATATTATGAGTGGGAACTGTCGTAATATTACTATCTCTTTCATTCTCATTGAAATTCAAAAACTCGTGACGTCACGCGTTAGCAAACAATATTGAGCAGATGAGTCGTACGCGGTCAATGTTAGTGGAAGGTAGTGTTTTTTGCGTGCGGCTAGTATGTACACTATAATTCTTAAAATACTTCTAAAACATAATTCTAGTAAGAATTTTCAATCATTATTTCTACAATTTTTGAAAGGACACTGTTGTATTGTGTGATTAGTTGACGCTGGCTGTTTCAAACGAAGTAAACATAACACCTCTGATTTCAAATGTGGTGATATTTAACGTCGACCCAATATCTACTTATCAGTATAAGAATCAAAGGAAAATACTTATTTAGTTTTTTTATGACGTGATACAGGATGGATTCATATTTTAGATTCATACTTTAGGGGGGGATCCAAAATTTCGATAATATGGACTTTAGTTTTACTAAAAATACTGGACTTGTTAAAAAAAATATAAAACTTAGACGGAGTATTTTAATTTTAGGTAAGATTATTCTCAAATGTGTTATATTTGGGATCGGATCGTTTTCTTTTCTCTCGTGTAGTTTGGACGCTGTCGATATCTCGTGTTGGAGGCCAAGACCCACTTTGGGTCGCTGCGCCAACGTAGTAAGTGTTATTTGAGCGTAAATTTAACCAAAATATTGTTGAAAAGTTGTTGTTTGTTGTTAAAATAGGATCTAAAAGCAGTATTAAAATATTTGCACCTATTGTTTAATTATAGTGATATTTACAAATCCAAATCTTAAAGGCTTTTTATTTATAGTAAAAGGGGGCAAACGAGAGGACTAAGAGGACTTTTTCGTTCTATTTAGCAATAGTTTAGTCGGATTTTTTTTTAGTTAAATTGAAATGATACTACCATAATATGCAAACTAATAAACTCTACAATCTTACTAATAAACTCGGTATAAAGTTAAACTTAGGAATAAACTGAGTATAAATAAAATTTGTACTAATATTTGCTTATACTCAGTTTATTCCTAAGTTTATTTTTATACCGTTTATTTCTAAGGCTGTAAGTTACTAGTAATATTTTTTTATGCTATAACTAGTCGTTTCTATAATCAAATTCAATGGAAAATAAGAATATTTACACGTCTAGGTTGGATTTATTTTGGAGTGTGTAAATTTATGATGCAAATGTCTGTTCTTTGTAATTCTGTGATTGGACAAATAAAGCTAAAATTGTTTAGATAAACTTATTACTATATATTCCATTGATTCGACTTCTTCTTCTTAAGGGGCGGTTACGGCAAATTGCGCATATTTGGAGGCATAGAACAAGATTTGATTCGTGATATTTTAGTATGTGTAACTTCAGTCCTTTAACTAAAGGCTCGTGGAACAGTATCACGATTGGACAAACTTTTCTCGATAGATTTATTTTTTGAATATGTGCCTAATTCTGTAAGGATCACTATATATCTGCAATACAACAACGAAAGTAACAACTCGAAGTGGTTTATTTGATACACGAGTACTTTATCTTCCGTTAACCCGAAGCTTTTTGCGATACATTGATTAGTTGTCCAAATTTGTCTTTATCTCTTGCCTCGAAACAGTTGGGCGAAACTCGCAATTGAATTCGACTTTACGTATGTTATTAGTAGTAATAAGAAATATTGCAAGGTATAATTACAATTTGAATGCCACTGGTCCTTGCGAACTGACTTTTGGATGTAAAGTCGTGGCCGTGTTGTTAATAAAAAGTTTATTATACTAAGAATGGAATTTAAAACCTTATAAATATAACCTAATTTACGATTATCTACTAATTTATGTGTCTAATATTTACACACTACAACAGCATGCTCAGATTGTCGATTTTTTTATTTATATGTACAGTAATTTGTTACTTAACTACCCTTAATAATTTATAAACCTACATTTGAACTAAAATCCATTTGACTAAGACATCATAAGAATAAGTAATAGAAAAAAATCAATCAGATAACTAAAGAAACTTTGTAATTGTTAATATTTTTTATAATAGTATTAGCAAAGTGTCCAAGCGGCCCGAAAAGATTATTATTCCACTAGAAAAATCTATAGTAATTCCAAGATTATTTCAAAATACAACACAAGTAACTCATATATGTAAAAAGTTATTAAATCTATCTATCTTTTGTGATAATGGCGTTTCCTTAGAGATTTCGCAAATGTCACTTATATTAAATTATCGATAGATCGTAACGATATTAAAATTCCTAACTTTGACATATGCCATTTGTTTAGATCTTGGTTCGTTTGACAACTGACATTAGGGTTTTTACCGGCAATCGGCACAGAACAATCCTTTGTATGTACTGTTAGGAATAAAATTAGTACCGTGGTATAGAATTGGCGCAACTCTAGATTATCGGCATAAACGTCACGTCCCTAGCTGACAGCTGTCAATGTCGCTAGAAGTATGGATAGATTGGCGCGCAACCTGAGTCTTGACGAGAAGTATTGCTCTGAGTTTAAAGCGACAGTATCAATTAAATTAGTTGTATAATAGTACATGGTTATCGGTCATCGGTTTTGAAGATATTTTTATTTGCTAAATGTTGACACTAATTCTTTATATTACTTATTCCTTTTAATTAACATAAATCCCTATTACTATTATAGCAAAAGTAATTAGAAAAAAAATAAAAATAAAATATTCACAAATGTTCAATTTATAAATTATAAACAATGCCATTGGTCGAAGCTAAGCCAAACGATACACTGTTTGTCATTTTGCTTTCTTAAATGCATAATAATAGCAATTGTTCTTAATGTTAAATTAACGAAACGTTGTAAATTCATTTTTGTTTTAGTCTTTTTCAATTGTTTGGTTTAATTCTTTTGTGGTATTAAGAAGAAATTGTGACAAATTAGGCATTAAGCGTTGTCAAAGACGGAATGCATAATCTTTGGACGGTCGAACCACGGACCAACAAGCTGTGCTTTACTTTTTTCATTTTAAATTAACCAATGGACAGTTTGAATTATTCCTTATGTATTAAAATATTTTATTTAAATTGAGTAGTAAAAGCAAGTTTGCAGATTTTTGGAGGGAGTAAAATATGCCAATGCAATAATTATAAATAACTTACGGAATTACATTATTAATATTATCAAATAAAAAAGTAACATTTGAATGACAACATGACAAAGTAACGCTACGATCTACAACGAAATAACGAAAAAATATTTGGCTATATTATCTACCAGTTAAGAAATACGATCTAAAAACTAAATAAATGCCTTTGTAGAACTTAAAATACTTAACAAACTTAAGTTTTCCTGTAACACATTCTTGTCAATTAGAACAAGCTTGTAAAGTTAGTTAGAACATTTTTCATCTTTGAAAACAAAGTAAAAATGCCAGTAAATTAATATTTCACTTATTTAAAATGTTAAAAACATATAAAACTGATAAATACACAATATCCGACGTTTTCATATTTAGTTATAATAATTTTATCTAACTTAAAAGTAAATACTGCGCAAGACAGTAGTAAATTTTCAAATTATTTACCATCACGATTGTGCAGAAGAAATTGTTTTACACAAGACAAGAAATTATTATTTTCGCTTAAATTCTTTAATACCTAAATTGTAAATTGCAAAAGTGTAAATAAATAACCAATTGAAATATGAAAATAATCTAAATAAATGTAATAATTTTAGAACAATCTTACGATATAAGCTAAGTGGGCGTGAGTCTCGGGTTTCGCGGGCATTGCATGAGATGGCGCTGCCAGGGGAGGTCCCGCGCGAGTACGTTTGTCAAGCAGTATGGACACTTCCATTCATCCAAGCCCAGTGCTGAAAAAATCGGTAAGGAATAGGTTTAAAATCAAGGAAAAATCGTCTTAAGGCGGTATACGATTATTATAATTACACTAGCTCTTGCCCATGACTTCCTCCGCGTACTTTAAATCTACGTCTGTGCTAAATTTCATTGAGATCCATTCCCGTTCAGCAGTTTAGGCTAGAAACTCTAACAAACATTCATCCACCTAAATTTTCGCATTTATAGTATTAGTAAAAAGTCAGATATTTGAGAGTTTAATGTCTAATAAAGTTAATAATTAAATAAAAATATTCTATAGTTAAATTTTTGGTGGTTAC
>NW_013525336.1:1361888-1366612 GCF_000836215.1 Papilio polytes | reverse complement strand
TTTTTAGTGTACTGTTTTTTTGAGAATATTTTGTTTTGTTTTTAGTGCGTTTTGTTTTGTTTTTAGTGTATTTTGTTTGGAAGTCGGTTTTTGGGTGACTACTAACTACTAGGCCTAAGCTTCCGTTATCACGAAATGCTTTTAATTGGCTTAATTATAATAATCTGTCCTGAAATATAAACGTATTTTTTTTCACATGAGAAGGAGCCAAACGAGCGGCTGGAACACAGAAGTGGTCAACGACGCCCATGGACATCCGCAACACCAGAGGAAATACAGATGCGTTGGCCTTTGAGGAAATGATAGGCTCGCTTTTTGAAGGACACTAAGTAGTATTGGTTTGGAATACCGCCGAGGAGAGATTGTAAATATATAAATAAATAACCGTCTAAATACTTACGTATACAGTTTGCGTGATATTCGCTCTCATCTGTGCGCAGCGCCGCGCCGCACTTCTGGCATGCCTTCCATAAGCCTTCACTCAGGGAACACTCCTCTACGCAACGGAAGATATATTACAACATGTTATTTTATAATGAACTGCCACTCCGATTTAGAAGACGTTAAATTTAAAATAATAGTAAAAAAACATAACCTATGTTACTCAGTAACAACGTAGTTTTTTAATGGCGAAAGAATTTTTTAAATCGGCCCAATAGTTTTTGAGTTATTTCGATACATACAAAAATACAAATCTTTCCTCTTTATAATATTAGTATAGATAGATAGATAACCTAGCACTTAACAATCTGATCGGCATTTAATGTAGTTTTGTAGGCAACTTAAAATGTACGTTGTAATTTCGTGCAACTGCTTCCAATCTTTTGCTGAATACAACTAAAGATTTCATTCATTGCTTCTTGAATTTGCGAACATACTCAGAATGTAAGTAAAACTGACTATGATTAGAACATACTTTGCTATTGTTATGAAGAAAATCAGTACTGCGCTGGAGCATTAGTGCAACACTAGATCATTGGCATATAAGTCCCATACCTATCTGACATCTGTCAATGTCATTGTGACGTAAACAAGCGCGCAATTCTGACTCTGGTCTGAGTGTTGAAGTTAATTATGTTGTTACAATTATATTAATGTTAACATTTTATAGTTTTTTTGTGTTACCTAGGAGATGCGGGTGCAGGCCGCGCGCCTCCAGCGCCAGCCGGCAATGCGGACAGCGCGCCAGCAGCACGCAGCGTCGCCAGTAGTGCGCCTCCAGCGCAGTGGCGCGCACGCGTCGTCCGCACCACGTGCACGTCGTACTGCTCGACCAGGATATAAATATACGACAAAAATCAAACTATCACATTACCTATAAGCTAACTATAATATCTTTTATGAAGGTAGTAAAAGTAGACTCTACCACAACTGTGGAACAACTGTTTAGTTGTGCTGTCTATGAGCTTACATGGAGGTGCACTGCCCGAGTTTTAGTTGTGCAACTAAATGGTTGAATTGGTTGCGATAGTTTAGTCAATGGTAGTCGCTCTTAGTAAAATACATCTCTGTACTTTTCCTATGTGACATTACAATAAGCTTCCGTCTTAACTTATTAAAACTTTCGTGAGACATTATACTACATAAATTATAACACGGCTAAACTCACGTGATAACATTCGGTGTAGGCACCGACAGTTTCGAACCCGTTGGGGGTCCTTCTTCAGGGTGAGTGATTAATCGGGTATACTCGCTATCGCGTCGCGACGGTCACTGCGTACCCTCGCCCGCATCGCGCGTTTCGACAGGGCGGGGGGCGCGGGGGTGCGGGGGGTACACTATTCACTATGTCCGTCGGCGAAGACGAGCTCGATACTGACGTGGTGGTATCATTGTTATTACCGGGGGCACAAAATACACCCCCAACGGGTTCGAAACTGTCGGTGCCTACACCGAATGTTATCACGTGAGTTTAGCCGTGTTATAATTTATGTAAGCTTCCGTCTATTACATTAAGGTTATTGGAAAGTATTGAGAATGTGTAGAGTGGTTGATACTGACTTGCATACAGGTTCCGGCGTGGTCTCATTGCTGGCGCTAACACCGACTGCCTCGTAGTCCTCGTATTGAGGTTCGTTGGTCGTCATCTGCTGTCTTCTTCCTTTAACAAACACACTCACTAGAAAGAAGAAGACAGAAAAATTGTTAGTCAGTTTAAAAATTCATACCTGGACTGTAATACCCGCTTTCATCCATTTGACTGCTCTCTTCCAAATGTAAATTCCTGAACCCAGCGACTAACTTCGGCGAATCCAAACCATTATCTCTAAAGAATTCAGCTTTAATCTTCGGAGAATCTAAACTTCTACAGTCTGAGTCCGATCTCATATCATTCCTAGACATTTGTGGTGAATCCATAGGTAAAGAGTCCAAACTTCTATCGTTTTTGGTTGTCTTTGGTGAACCTATTGTTGGGGAATCTCGGTAGTCGATGTGTAGAGGTTCATAAACTGTGACAGGTCTTTCTTTTAGTTCTGGTTTGGATGGATCGTGGTCGTAATGTATCATGGAATGGCGGTTCTCCGTGTTACGATTAGTTCGACGGTATATCACTTCTTCAGATTGATTCTCTTGAAAGTGCACCTAAGAAGGACAAACAGAACAATAGATCATACAAGAGTCGGTCTGGTCAAGTTCGGAAATCTTTGTAACAAAATTGAATTGACAGTTATGGTTATACGTTTAAGACAAACTACCTTTTCATTGCCGACTGTAGAGGATCTTGGTGAGTGCTTCGGGCTAACAGCGCTATCCAATCTTAATTTATTATAACCCGGATAATTCGAGAAGTCCTTCGCAGTGCGACTCGGCGTGTACTTCTTCGTAGGTGATTTTTTCAAGCTACTTTTTGTCCTTGATGTGGTAAAACTGCCGCTCAAGCTGGACGGCGCTAGCGTCGCGCCGCTGGCACTCGATTTAAGGCTGTACGATGACGCACCGATCGATGACGTCATTAGTGACGACGTCATGCCGGATGGCGTCATCCCGGAGGCGGTGGTGCTGGAGCGAGTGGACTGGGTGACGCTGGCGGTTTCGTGGCTGACGTCTACTGACTGATCTGTTCCGTTTAGCAGTTGTTCCTCTGTCGGTGCTTGGTTAAGCATTTTCTGTTACAAAAGATATTGGTAATGTACTATCAAACTTTATGTTTAATATTTATTTTACTGATTTATCTTTTTTTATAATACGAGGTGGCAAACGAGCATGCAACCACATGGATCCACCGAAATAGAAAGCGACCGCTGACCATAAACATCTGCAATTGCAGATGCGTTGCCTACCCTTAATTGACGGAGGAGACGCACATAGACATTTCCCCTTCCTATGCGTCTCCACCGTAAAATCCACTTTTCCTTCCCATCCTTTAAGAAAAGGGTGGAAAGGGAACGGGACTAAAATTAGGCCTAAAACCGACCTGCATATCGATCCTATCGAACTGCTGGAAGAGATGTCTATAGATGAGGTTGCGACGTGTGACGGCGTCATCTGGGGGGAGCTGCGCCCTCACTACGCGTGGCGAGCGCGTATACGCCGCGAGTAGAATCCGCTCGGCCGCCGCGCGCACCGAGCCCGCCGCATGCTGTGCGCCCGCCGCACCACACTCCGCTAGACGACGGACTGTTAGGCCGCTAAACAATACAACAATATACTAATTACAACTGATCCTGTGTGAGTAGGCACTAGGTTTGGACCTATCTGGGGCCACTTCTCAAGATGAGTGGACCTTGACGTTACTGAAACAAATCTTCACCAAGACTAGGCCTGAAGGAAGCTTTGACTGATATACAATCTAGTAATATTTATGAGTTGCCTTTTTAAAAATAATTTATAACGTATGTAGGTATTTATACTTATAGTGCGAAAGGCATATACTTTTTTGTTATTATAAAAATACTAGCTTTCGCACGCGACTCCGTCCGTGGAATTAAAAACATCAAAGTAAGTAGACTATGTGTTCTTCCAGACTAATCTCTATATCTATACAAAGTTTCATCGAAATCCGTTCAGCCGTTTAGGCTACAAACTCTAACATCCATTCATCCATCTAAACTTTCGCATTTATAATATTAGTATGATATTAACTAAGTAAATAGTTGATAATTATTCTTCAAATAACTAATATTTTGCTCGTAGAGAAATTAATATAAATCAAAGCATGAGCAATAATGATTCATCATTCCATAAGTAGATAAGGTCGCCTACGTGTTGTTTCGTAGGAAATGTTATCAGTCGAATAATGAATAGAATTCTGTTGTTATTAATAATTTTACTGCATTATTACATCGGGGATATAGCTCAGTGGTAGAGCAATCGACTGCAGATCGATAGGCCCCCGGTTCAAATCCGGGTGTCCCCTAGAATATACTTTTTTTTCCTCCTGCATTCCCACATTTGTCACAAAATTTGAATAAAATGAACACTAACTTTTTTACATTATTTTCTCTATTATTTATTAGACAATTTTGTAGTTTAATTATTTGCTTTTATCATCATAATATTACTTTTAAAGTATTGATGAAAGTATGGGTACACTATAAAAACTATTGTACTACTCGCATTATAAATAATTAAAATCGCAACTAAAATAAGTTCCATTTTTCTTAGCAAATAGTCTAAATTTTTATAAAGATTCAAATTCTTTTTTCAAATGTATTTTCGCAGTGGATAGTTGTCATTTTGTGGTCAGGGCTGACAGCTTGCATTAGCACTTTACCTGTTCTTAT
>NW_013525336.1:1336271-1360102 GCF_000836215.1 Papilio polytes | reverse complement strand
GTCTGCCGCGGGGGGGCGCTGCCCGCACTGCCCTCTTCCTCCCGCGCCTCGCGCGCCTCCCGTAGGAACTCGTTAGTGTGAGAACTGTCAGACATACTTTACATGGATTGAGCTTTATTTTAGGTTATACATGTTATATGTTAGGTACCGGATGTTCATTTATAAGTTTGTAGTGTTAAGAAGAAAGTCAGTATTGTGCTGGAGCATCGCAACACTAGATTATTTGCATGGATGTCCCATCCCTATGACATCAGTCAATGTCATTCACACATTAGAATAGCCACACTGGAGGGAGTTATATGACTGTCTGATAGTAGATATCAAGAAGTTCATACTTCGCCAAAAACGGAAGATATCTAATGTAAAACCGCTTTAGGTTTGCTATTAACATCGTCATCTCTCCTATCTTATCCTACTCCCGTAGTGTAGGCACCGGATTTTCGTCCTCCAAATAACTCTATCTTCAGTCATCTAATAATAATAATAATAATAACTCATTTAATCAGGCATCACTCATTTAATCTCATCTCAGTCACTCTCTTCATCATGTCACCTTTCACGCAATACATCCATCTCCTACTACGTCTACCTCTACCGTTGTACCCCTCCACGTCCTGTTTCTTACATACGATTCATACCTCCTCATAACATGCCCATCCCACGCTAACCTTTTAACATATATATACCTATAGATAGTCTTTGGTTAAATAAATAAAAATTTTTACTCACTGTCTTAGTGCGGGCAGTAAACGTTCCTCGTACGCCTCGAATGTGGACCTTGGACCTGCGCTCTTATTTCTACGCCTCACTAACGTACCTATAAAATTAAGAAAAAGTAACACTTAATTAATTGTTTACAAGTTTAAAACATAAGGCATTTATTACTGAGTTTCTTAATCTTCAATGATTATTCATGACTGAATATAAAAGTCTTGTAGTATCATGAGGATGGCATGGCATGGCACAAGGGAGGACTGGAAATTGCTCTATCGACAAGAACTAATATAGTTCTTGAGTAAGAGAGAGAATGAGAGAGGAAGAGAGAGAAAGGGAGAGAGAGAGAGACAGGAAGACTAAAAAGGATTTTGTTGGATCTGAACCACGAACAGTCATTACTAAGTGATCACGGTGGTCGTTTTAAATATAATTCTAAACCTTACCATTAGCAGCATTAGGAGTAATACTTCTACGTGGGCTATCAGTCTCTTTTCTTAACTCTTCTTCTTCCTTCTTCTGTATTTCTATCTTATCTTCTACCGGTGCTGGAGGAGGTTGTGCGACTAACTGTATCTCTTCTTGTATTGTTTTTACGGGGGACTGAAAAATAAAACAAGACTTTTTACTACTCGTTTTGGTACAAAAAAAAACCTAGTGCTAATTACTTAATTAGAAAACTTCTTAAAATACGACTTTAAAACTATTTTACTGAAAGTGTTTTGTTAATACTGTACTTTATAGTTTTTTTTAAATAACAGGGCGCGTGCACAGAGTCATATACTTTAGGACGACATTTAGAGCGGGTGCACCTTTGATTAAACTGTGTCACTACAATTGTGCGATTGTCGGTTGCTTTGCAGCCTGTCAACTGTTTAGTTGCACAACTAAAAATCGAGCAGTGTGCGCACCTTCATTTATATGAAGGCTTATGGGCTTATGCTCCTACGAATCATAGGGCGACTAAACAGTTGTGCGATAGATTGATCAAAGGTCACACTATAATTCAGATAAATGTTGTGTTAAGATTAAGGATACTCACATTAGGAACATTAACATCTTCGTCTTCCACACCGTTAACAAACTCGTGCATGACAGGATCAGTGTCGTCTACAGGCGGAACTGGGGAGGGGATGTCGAGGCTGAGTGTCCCCGCCACCACTGAGGGTGACAGGTGATGAGAGAAGTCGTATGCTTGAGGCATTGATGAGTCGTTCCGGGAGTCAGGCTGGAGGATAAGCGATAAGTTAGTTCTTCATCTAAATACAAAAGAATAGAATATTAATGTTGACAGTTTAAATAAGTATATAATGTAAAGACTATTAAGAAATACATAGACTAGACATATGGAACAACATTTTTTTACCGGTAACTTTGAAAGGTACTTAAAGTTGTTAAGTTTAGTACGCCATCTCGTGTCCTTGTATTAACATGTTATTAAACATTTTACAAAATTATAATAAGCTCCATCTTTTGTTATAAAATAAACTAAACAGTTTCACAAAATAAAATATAAACATTGAAATTTTATTTAGTGACATCTATTGGCAATATTTTAAAACTTCTTTGATATTAAGTAACGGAGTAATCTTATTATTATACTAACACCATCCTCTTCAAACAGCCTACAAAGTTGTGGATCTTCTTTAACCCCGACTAAAGCATCTGCGATCCTGTCCCTCATCCTGCGCGCCAGCTCGAAGTCATCTCGAGCTGCAGCGGTGCGCTTCCTCAACCTCCAACGACCTATCCTGATGCCGGCGGCTGCTAACGCTGATGATGCGGACTTCAAACGTCTGGCGTACTCGAAACGTTCCTCTGGAGATATAACATAACAGGTAAAGCGCAGCAGCAAATTCAATACCACGGGTATACAGAAGACTTGTAAGAGTATTTCCGCGTTTAGTTTAATAAGTGTTAGAGGCCGTTTTCTAATATTTTACTTCTGTACATCGGAAGACGTGTAACGTGACCTTTGACTAAACTATCGCACAACTGTTTAGTCTCGCTCTAATTCCTATAAGCTTATATGAAGGTGCACTACTCGATTTTTAGTTGTGCAAAACAGTTGAGCTGCAAAACAATCGACAATCGCACAACTGTTGTGCTGTTTAGTCAAATGTGGGCGTCGCTCTTAATAATAATAATAAAGCCTTTATTGCTATAGATATTTTACAATATGTTTCCTACAATACTATAAAACAAAATTTATTATAAACATAGTTATTTTTCACTACTGTCTTGATGAATTGCTGACTGTTTTTGTTATTTAATCCTCTATCTACAGCGTGTCCTCGGACACAGGCCTCCTCTACAGATTTCTATTTCTTTCCTAGGTTTCACTAGTTTCTAATCGTTCTGTAATGCTTCTTCTCTGTTGTTTGTAAAAAGTATTATGTTTGGTACAACTAGCATGTCCTGATACTCTTATGTATTCTTATTATTATTATTAGCCGATATCAAGCATTTTAGGTGGTTAGATTTTTAACTGTTAACTGTTTTACAGATTGATAAATAGTACTTCAAAGTAATTGTACTCACCGGCTACAGCGTTTTTCTTTTTCTCATCAAGATTCCTGACCAGGTCAGCTATTTCGTTGTCCACGTACATGACAAAAGCAAGGTCATCGTAAGGGGAGTAAGTTGGCTCGGATTTGGGTGTGGCTGGAGTTGTTTTACCTTCCTCGTCTACTTCAATACCAAGGACATTCACTGCCATTAGAGCTACCTGTAATCCGATTATTTATAACATTAATCAGAGATGTAAGGTTAACTAATTGGATTTTAATGTATTCATTACTAGCTTTCATCCGCGTCATTGTCTCCGTGAAATTAAAAAAAAAGTGAGTAGCCTTCCTTTAGTGTTCTTCCAGACCATCCTTTACGTCTATGCCGACTTTCATCGAGATCCGTTCAGCCGTTTACGCGACAAACTCTAACAAACATCCATCCATGCATCTAAACTTTTGCATTTATAATATTAGTAAGATTAGTTTTCTTGTATAAAAATCATGGTATACCTGATCGTTATCATGCGCTGGTGGATGTGGACCTGACAGGCGAAGTTTTACGAAACGCGCGATGGTAGGTTCTGGAAGGGCAGCGGATCTGCAAAGGAAAACAAACTTTGAATTACATCTTGCTGAATTTAGTTTGTCACTAAGAGTCACATTTAGTACCTCTTAACAACTCTGTGCGGAGATAAGTTAAGTGTTTCTTGGTGATTTACTATGTCTTACTGTCTCAAGTTATATTACCTAAGTTCCCTAGTGCGAGCTTGCGGCGCTGGTCTGGCGAGGGTGACGCGGCCCACGCTAGTGTAGGTGGCCCCGCACGGCGTCGCCGCGCCCTCTGACACCAGCCCGCCTGACACCAGTACTTCTACGCACGCCGCTGAACATCACAAATAATATTTACATTTATATTAGACCGGGCGAATGAATGTTGTGCTATTGTCAATTGTTTCGTAGCCTATTCAACTGTTTAGTTGCACACTAAAAATCGCGTAAGTAGTGTGAGTATCTCCATATTTAGCTCATAGACTTCTTGGATCTTATCACAGGTAAATGCATTACAAACTATCGCCTTTAGCATATAGCAGCGTTAATCGTTTTCAGTTCGCATATCAGTATACAATTTGCGTACGATCTATTTGGACTAAACTTCAACGTAGGAAGAGTAATTGTCGCTATTAGTTATGGGAATGAGAATAGCATAATGCTTACGTATAAGCTGGTGGTGTGCAAGCAGCTGTAGCTTGTGGACGCTGGTGACGTTGGCGAGACGCAGCAATAGCTCGTGGGGCGGAGCGCCGGCGCTGCGCCAGCCACGGGCTGCCGGGCCCTGCGCGTTTAGCTCGCATGCCGGGTAGCAGCTGTCCTCACCTTACACACAAAATAGTCAATATCAAACAGAAGACATTGACACACCTACGAAGAGAATACATCTTAGTATATTGGCCGGTTTCCCAGCTAAGTTTGACCGTTCGTTAGTGTTTTTGGTTCCGTAAATTCATGAAATGCGTTTGCGAACTACGTAACTTGAGTTTTACTCTGTTGAAACATGGGTCTACCTAACACTAATGAATCATTAAGTAATGATAAAATTAATGTGAACTTCAGAAACCCAGTTTAAGAGCGGGCGCACACCGTTGACTAAACTAACGCATGATAGTTGTGCGATTGTCCATTGTCTCGCAGCCTCAACTGTTTAGTTGCACATCTAAAAATCGATTTAAAAATCGATGTTAATTTGAGAAAACACTGTTTTTTTTTTACAATTCATGAGTTATAACTATGATTCTATCGATTCCAACTTCTATAAGAATAAAAATCGAAAATCGATAAGATTCATGACTGATTTTACACAACCATCCCTACTAAAAATGAAGTGAATTGTCAACTAACCTAAAGTATTAAGACACACTATAGTAGTTATTCATTAAAAAGCACGGCATCAAAAGACAGTATATTAAATTGCACTACGTATTTTTAACGGAAAAAATTGACCGCTTCTTTTATAATAAAAAGCATGAATAAACCGTATTCAAACGCATGGTATGAAAGAATGAAGTTTTAATTGCGTGGTTTGCGTTTCCGGGATGATTGCCGACTTCAATCAAATTGCTCGACTCGCTGCACTAACTTCGTACATACGAGTACAAACAGACTGCATTGCGGCAAAGGGAAATTGGAATGAAATATGTTAGTAAACTCTGAACTAATTCAGAAATATGAATCCATACTAAGTTACGTAATAATATTTGTGAAAGTAAATAAATAGAGGCTACTTCAAGTAGTTTCCTTAAATAATTCAATCAACATAAGTTATTTCATTTAAGTCTACGTAAAGTATGATTGGAGATCGTCATGCTGTCATTAGAGAACAATCTAACTAGTTGTACCAATTATTGTATGTATTGTAATAACTCAAAAACTACTAGGCCGATTTCGACAATTCTTTCACCATTAAAAAGCTACGTTTATTGAGTACATAGGCTGTATTTTTTATTATCTTTGTAATTTCATGCGAGCGAAGTCGCAAGCAGCAGCTACTACCTAATAAGAAACCTTGAGACAGAGACGACACAAACAATGTTAAAATCCATTATGATTGTTTGCGACCCGAACAGAACTAGCGTAGACCTAAACATAGACTGTACAATATAGCAACAATTACATAGCTATTGGAATATTAAATCGGCTGTACAAATCGATAGTAACCAGACACGGCGACTAGACTGTCTGGCTCCGCTCTGACATGAATCTTTTATTAATTCTATTGTCTAGAAGACAAATCTGTCTAATTTGTTACGATTACATGTTACGTGGCGTTAACGATAGGATATACTAAGAGCGTGTGCACACCTTTGACTAAACTATCGCACAACTTTTTAGTATGAGTTTATATGCGCACTCTACTCGATTTTTAGTTGTGCAACTAAACAGTTTCATTCGATAATCGGACAATGTTGTGCGATAATTTGGTGGAAGGTGTGCGCTTAGCTTTAAGAATAACTTAAGTTGTCTAGATATATCTGATTAAGGATTTAGGGTTTCTTTCAATAGTTCTACTTAAAGTGACAACAGAAAACGGCTTAGTTGTTGAGGTTCTACATGTAAAACGGATTACCAATGTTTGCTCTTTGATACTTATGAAGACGTTCTAAATTTGGGCAACGCCACGCGCTTTACCGCCTTAATATAATGTTCATAATATATTACGGATTGTTTTTGTCTGGTATTACATGATTATGTTGGTTTAAAATATTCTATACTAGCTTTCGCCCGCGACTTCGTCCGTGTGGAATTAAAAAATACAAAAATGAATAGCTTATGTGTCCTTTCAGACTATCCTCTACATCTATGCCAAATTTCATCGAAATCCGTTGAGCCGTTTAGGCTACAAACTCTAACAAACATCCATCCACCCATCTAAACTTTCGCATTTAAAATATTAGTAAGATAAAATATAATAGCTCCTATTTTGATAGCTTCTCCACTACTTAATACACTTGTATATCCAAATGGTTATCCTACTCCCGTAAGGTCGGCGCACCGGGTTTTCGTCCGCCAAAGCACTCTATCATCCGTCATCTCAGTCCACTCACTCCCTTCTTGATCATGTCACCATTATAACTTATATTCATGACAAAATTATTTAATAATTATACAAGTAAATAAATTAATAAATTACTTGCTATAAGATTCTGATTCTTGTAAACTACTTTTTATTATTCTGTTCCGTTCCAAAAGGAATCGTTAATTTTTAGAATTCATTCCTTCCTAAGTCTCCACCAAAACATAAAAAATTGCTTGGCTTATTTATTAATGAAAAGCATTTCTGCGTGTTTTCGATATTTAGGGCCTGTCCCACCACTGGCTGATAGCTCAGATAGCTTAAAAGTGACATCACAGTTAAGGTAACAAAATCCGATATTTCCATCACATATTTTACACGTTGTTATCAGACAATTTACAATTTGGTAGGACAGGCCCTTAACCTAATACCGACCAATTATAGCATTTATTTTAACAAAGCGGCAATTTAGATCTCATTTGAAAGGATTTACATACCATTATCTTCTAATAAATGAAAATGTCTATTTAGTTATCCTTTATAGAAACATTTACGCTTAGATATAGACAAAAATAACTATTAATTAGTAACTACAGAAATTGTATTTAATTATGTACTTACTTGTTGCGTAAACGATGTGGAAGGGAATGCGTTTTGGCATTATCTGATCGCTACCTTCCGGCTTCATGTAGTATCTTTATATTTACTTCCATTTTCTAACAAATTATTAAATAATAAAAAAACAAATAGATAAAACACGATAAATTAAAACACATTCTGTTAACGTGAGGTTAAACTACATTTCTAATGTAAAAGTTGTTTTAGAATACATAAGAAGTGATGTTGAGAGTTGAAATGAAACGATTGTGTCGGCTGGGGATAGGGGATGTTCAGCGCTGTGTGGGCGGTAGTAAGAAAATCAATAGCAGTTACCGGGTGCTCCTCACTGCCCTCTCTCGCTCGGATATCGAATAGCGCCATCTATTATTGAAAAGCAAAACCAAAACAAAAATACACTAAGACTATTACAATTTCACCACCTTTTATTACTTTTTTCTATAGATATGGAAAAAAATGTATTTAATTTGATATTGCTATGTTTTGACTATAAAATATTGTTAATGTTACTATAATTATAAACGCGCAAGTTTAGATAGATGTTTTTTTTTATATGAGCAGGGGGCAAAAGGGATGCGGGAACACAAATGTTTGTTAGAGTTTGTAGCCTAAACGGCTGAACAGATATAGGTGAAATTTCGCAAAGACGTAGAGGATAGTCTGGAAGAAGACATAGGCTACTCTATTTTTTGTTTTTTATTAATTCCACGCGGACGGAGTCGCGGGCGAAAGCTATTCATAGAATAAACAAGGAAAAGACGGAAAGAAAAGACTCAAAATAAAAATATCAATTTTGGGAATTGACATCTTATAAGCTAATTTTGTAATAAAACATACACTTTTCAAATAATAATTTATTATATTCTGCAGAAATCGGCCTGTGTGGTAGCGACGATCCAGTCTAGGAATGACGTGACGCGCGTGTTGACGGCGGGCGAGCCTGACGCGCAGAACGCGCCGTAACTGACGAGACCCACGCTATAAAGAAGGCCGTTTGACGGATCCGTGTATAACAGAGGACCGCCGGAGTCGTCCTGTCAATAAAAGTCTGTATAAGCATTTTCCCTAAATTATTAAGTAACTTACGTGTTCTTTCTGACTGTTTTATATCTGTGTCAAATTTTATCGAGATCTGTTGTGGTCGTTTTTAGTCATTCCGAGACCGACAGACTTGTTTTGAGTCCCGGAGGGTCCTACTCAGAATGGCACTAGGATCAATTCCAACTTGCAAATTAAAAGAACAAAAGCAAATTAACAAGTTAATATAGATAGATAGATTTGGTATGAAAAATCCACTGTAAGTTACTTTACAACATTAAAAAGATAGGAATACGTCGAATCTACAAAGATGTCAGAGGGTCATGAAACCCCTCAACATTATAAAGGGTCTAACTATGGATATTTTTTGTAAAAAATGACCATAAGTGTTAAAACCCTACCTGACAGGAGTCCTTGCCAGGAGTGTATGTGCACATCTGTCGTGGTGTGAGCAGCGGCTCAGTGCGGCGGCAGGTGGCCTGGCTGATCACGTCCAGGTCCACCTTCTGCAGCACGTTGGAGGTCGGCCCGCCAGGGAACAGAGTACCCCAACCTAGGAATCGTTAAACTAAAGTAACACAGAGGGAGAAATGAATTTCCAACCGGTGCGTTTATCCTTTCCTTCTATATTCATAACGTGATTGAACACTAGGTTGTCCATTTGCCTATGTCCTTACAGAGGGTCGGCACAGTTTGTGCTGCTCTTCCATACATTTCTATCTCTTACACAATCCATCCATACTTTCTTCGGACTTTCTCTACCTTTGTATCTTTCTTGTTTATGTCCTTATCTCTCCGCATAATATGTCCAGCCTATACTATCCTTTTGCTTCTAGATTTCCCCACTATTGGAGCTATGTTTTTTTTTTTTTTTAATTCTTTATTTCCTGCTGCTATGTTTTGTGCAGCAACCTTGTTATCTTTGTAGATAGATACATTGGAGCTATGTTATAACTTCCTCTAATATACACGTTCTTAAAATGGTTGTAACTCAAAAAAAACTTATGTCTTCTGGGGGCGATACACTTTCTATACAGGAACAAGCGCGACAGACCCATCATTTTCTCAAGACACAGAGCACTTTTGACATCAAATGAAAGCAAATTAACGAATACAATATAAGTATAAAATAAACAAAATGTAAACCTAGGACGGTGACTTTATTTCCGGCGAAGTTGTTATTAAGAAACTTGAATGGCAGACAGACAGGTCCCACGCGGTCGCTGAACGCAATATCCTGCTGTAGAGTTAGGATTGCGATGTCATTGTCATAGGTTGACCTGAAATTTAATGGAAAACATTATTTTAATGAAATATGTTTATTTTAATGAAATAAATATTTTAATGAACAAAAGAATAAATTTTTTAATAAACGTAGAGGTGGAATAAAGTAACATAGGCGTCGCCAGGCGATGATTTAGGGGGGGAGAGCAAACAGATGATTAAGGGGGAGGCAATAATAAAGAGGGCTAAATGTAAAACTACTTTTTTATTTCAAAGAGAACACGTATCAACACAAGATCCAGTTTTTTTCATAAAAAACTAACAAGTCATTTTTAGTAATCTATGTAAATATCTTAAGATTGTAGACCGCTTAGTATTTTGAATTAAATTATTTAATAATTTGTCAATTTTCGAAACTCTAATGCAGCTCCCATTTGTTCCCTTTGTACCGTTGTATAAAGTAACTTTTTTTAATGAAAAGGGTAAATTTCTTCAATAAGCTATGGCTATAAACTCACAAATTGTACAATGGATGTATCCTGATGTCAATGACTCTGAAGCCCTGCGTGGCCGGCGAGTCGCCTGGAACATGGTAAATGTATTAATTGAAAACAGACTTAATCTTGTTACTAAGTATTAATGATATACTAGAGTAATATTTCAAATTAGGACTTTCAGAATTAAATTCGTTTTAGCTGATAAACGGCAGTTATAGACATATTTTCAGTAGAAGCCTAGCAGTTATGAAACTATAGTTTAGAGGTAGCCTATTTACTTCTTTACTTAATATTAGGTGTTACCCGCGACTTCGTCTGCGTGAAATTAAAAGATAATAAAAATGTAACCTATATTACTCACTGAAAATAAAATTTAAAATATAGCCAATGTTAGGTACTCTGGGATAACATAGCTTTTTAATGGTGAAAGAATTTTTTTAAATCGGCCCAGTAGTTTTTTAATTTACTTACTATAAAACTTGTATAAAAGTGTAGATTTCAAAGATAAAAGATCTGTATCTTTGTATGTAACCAATAAACTCTAAAACTACTAAACCGATTTCAAAAATTCTTTCACTAGCAGAAAGCTACATTATCGCTAAATGACATAGGCTACATTAATAAATAGGATATTTTTAATTTAGCGCAGAAATCGCGAGCAGAAGCTGGTCTGTACTATTATAAAGAGGAAAAAATTGTGTTTTAGGATTGTTGTATTTATTTAAATAACTCAAAAACTACTGAGTCGATTTCAATAATTCTTTCACCATTAAAAAGCTACGTTATCGTTGAATATCATAGGCTATATTTTCACGTGGACGAAGTCGAGAGCAACATCCTGTTATAGATAAAGATACCACAATTCCTATACAATTGGTAAAACATTTAAGTTCTGACCTACATTGACGTCATGTTCTCCAACAACAACGGCGATATCGTTGACAGTCCGTCTGATGACGCAATGGGCAGCTGTCAGAATATGACGGGCGCTTATTATGACGCCGCCACACTTTATCTGTCTGATGTCAACGTACACCACACCCGCCATCATGGGGAACTCGTTCACGCCCGTCTCCTGACCACCTACTATACGGTTCTGGAAGACGGATCTATGTCAGAATTACCATAAACCAATACCATGTTTTTGTTTATATTTAGTGTTAGTCGTAAGTTTATATTTAACGAGCAGTTCCGGTGCGGCTTCATCAGCATGAAATTATAAAAAAAACTGTATTCTATTTTTTAAATTTGTTAAATTCTCTGTAAATGCCAAAATTCAAATGAAGAAATGACAACGAAGGCCTTCGACATTGGATAATTACCGTTACCATAGCACGTTTGCTTCCTTGATGTTGGCAGCTTGTATTTATGGTCCCTTTCCCACATTAAGGTTTTACCAAATTTTACTGCCCTAAGTTTAATAGCGTGATAGGCTAAAGCGTGTCGGAAGTGTAGGGTTGTTTATTAAAAAAATATGATTCAAAAATATACTGTAATTGATAACATCCTACATAAAAAAGTAGTGTGTGCTATATATTAGTATACATGTAGAGGTATAGATTAGTTCTCTACTCACCGATTTCTTGTATCCGCAGCGACATGGTGTAGGTGTGATAGCCGCTTGTTGCGCTGTCAGCTGACAATAAAAACGGCCCCCGCTGCTATAGTATGATGATATCAAACCTTATAGAAATAAAATGCGATAATTTATTGTCTGCAACTTTGCACCTGTAGTTGAGGATGTTAAGCGATTTTGATGAATTTTAATTGAGTAAATTATCGAACTTCGACAACGTGGAATGGACAACTCTATTATTATATAAAAAAGGACTGAATAGATTTGGGATTGACGAATTGCAATTATAAATAAATCTACATTTTTTTTCAAAGCAACCGCTTGTGCAGCTATAATACATCGCATGAAAATGATAGTTTTTGAGTTGAGTTAGATTCTGAGGGGTCGTTAATAGGTTCGTTTACGTTATAAAAATAAATTTTGCGACTTGTTTGAAAAAGTGTAGTTTTCTACAATCTTATAGAGACTTTCTTTTAGTGCTTCAAGCGGCTTTTTATATATTTTTTAAATGTCATTTAAGGCATCAGCGGGTTATTTTTGTTTACGTCATTTCCGGACTTCGATGTTATCTTACATGTTACAATAATTTACAATATTTTATCTACTGGTGCCTTTTTCATATCAAACTTAGTTAAGTTTTGGACCAATTTATCGCGATCTTAATAAAAATGATTAGACAGCGGCACAATTATCAAAAAGTAAATCAACATTTTTTTTTTATCGATGATATTAGTTATGTTTACAAAACACATTTGTTCACCGTTCTTACTAGAAGGTATTTGCATAGTGGAAAAGAAATTAAAAGATGTAATTAACCAACTCGTACTGGGCCAATTGATTTACTTAGTAAGCCTTTACTTCACCTGTTTTTTTATCTTAAGGTGGCAAACAAGCAAGTGACCACCTGATTTCACCTAAACAGTGAAGCGACTGCTGCCCATAGACATGCATATTGCAGATGCGATACCTTTGATCCTCGGAGAGAATGCACAGAAAGAGAATATTGCCCCTTCCTATCAAGTTCACTTTCCCTTTTCATCCTGTCCTTATAAAAAGTGGGTGAAAGGGGAAGATAACTAAAATTAGGCACACAGTACATCCACTCATCAGAAGGTACAATATGTATTGTAGAATGATTTCCTATTCACGCCTGTCTTCTGAGTGTTATTGATGTTAGACCTAGAAAGTCTAATCGTGCAACGTCTACCACTCTACTATAGGCTCCAGATTCAGGAGTGGAGACGTGACCTGACGATGAATCTAACCTACCTATTGATATCCTCTGTGCTACAGATGTTACGCTGAGCGTGCCTCTGCCGCAGTAGTACTCTGATGACGACAACTGAGGATCTCCAGTTCTAGATATCAGTAGACGGTCCATCGAACACATGTTGCTCTATGAAAAACAAATATTACACAAATTATTGACATATTATTCTTATCAGAAACACAGAAATACTCTCCATTTTAGGGGTATTTTCTATCTGGTTCGGTGATTAAATCTGTAACATGTTGTGTTCACAATTTACCTGAGGTAGATTAATTTCGGGACAGTCGAGCTTGCAGTTGTAGCCAGTAGGACAGATGCCGATCCATCGACACTGCACCCCCGGGGTGTAGTTACGGGGATAGCCAGGGCTGTATACGTAGTACACGCGGTTTGGTTCCACCTTGTTTTGAGATTAAAATAAAAAAAATCATACAGTGTTTTCTTTTATCTTAGAGTAATTTCAACTGTGTAGAGGTAGAAAACTGTTAATGCTTATCTAAGTAAGAGTACAATAAATAAGCGGTGCGCTAAAGTGTTGAACTCTTATGGAAAAGCTTTGCCGATGGCCTCATGACGTCACGTGTCAACTGACAGTAAGTAAGGGACGCGGTCAGTGTTAGTGGGAGAGGGAGTCATCGTCAAAACTTCTGTGCACTATTAATTAAATGTTCAAGTTGAACTACCGTAAAGATTTAAGATATATTTTTGTCAACTGTGTAGTTAATTTATTAAACGAACTCGTAACAACTTACGTTTTGAGTAAAATCACAATTAGGATTTTGCGTCCGGCCGTTATTAACAACAGCGAGCAGGAAACATAAAGTTGTGAATATCATCTGAAAAATAATGTTTGATATTTAATTATACTAAAATAAACTTTTTATTAAAAAAAACAAAACCGTCTTCCAAACAAAATACACTAAAAACGAAACAAAATACACTAAAAACAAAATATTCTCAAAAAAACAGTAAATAATTCCTTGAAAATAGTAAACCTACCCTATTGTAACTGTTATGTCTATATTGTACAATAATTATTACTTTTCGGATAAAAAAAAAATACAGACGAATTAAGTACCTCCTTCATTTGGGAAGTCGGTCAAAAATATAAGATGAAACATTAAAATTTTAAGAAATTAAACTATAAAGAGGCACCTCGAGGGGTGACCGCCCGATAAATTGAAAAGTCATATCTTAGCTGATTCGTATCGATCAGCCGATTAAAATATTAATCGATAAAATACTTCGATAAGAGGTAGAAAGCAATTGTTTTGATTTGGCAAATCAATAAAGTCTATTAGCTAGCAAATTCACTTTCGTGTATTTGCTCTTTACATAGGCGTCGCCATTGAATGAGAGGATGAGGACAGCGCCCCTAGAGAATCGAACATGTCAAATAGTTTTAAACTACTTTGAATAAGACCTTAATAATGGTAGCTACCGCTAGACTTAGCTTAGATCATCTAGAATAACTTTAGATCCTAAGTTAGAACCCTGTCATATCATAGATTTTTTTTAAATCCTATAGAGTACTTTTCTGTCTCTTTATCCTTGACATGAATAACAACTGAAATTCAGATTCAAACAACACTGAACTGAGTTATTTATTACAATAGCGAGCTAGTTTTAAATCTAGATAACGATGGTTACTATGTACACTATTGCAAGCTACAATTTTGCGATTTACACCTTGTTTAATTTTTTAAATTAAATTGACAACTTTTTGTATAAAGTAACGTTAGAAAGAAGAAATGTACATTTTGGTTGTCCATCATGTGTTTTCGTCGTGATTAATAGTAATTGAAAATTTTGTCTTTCAAAATTTGCGATTCAAAGTTACGATAGTATACATAGGAGCCATTTAAGTAGGGACGTTCGTCCTATTGGCATAAATACTTTACTGTGCGCTAGGTCATTAGCATGCCGATTACTGACACACTTGTACGAATTGTTTTTAAATATCGTTTAAGTTTAACAATTAAGAGCAATGATAAGGTAAGGTTTGCTCTACAATAGAACAAGAATAAATAAAGAGTATTAGGCGTCGCCAACCGATGATCTAATGGGAGAGAGGGCCAATGATCAAGGGGGGGCTGAGATCAAGGGGGGCTGAGATCAAGGGGGGGCTAAGGATCAAGGGTGGCTAGTAGTCAATCATCATCTTCCTCCTTATCCTACTCCCGTAGGGGGTCAACTGGTTTTTGTCCTCCACCAAACTCTATCATACGTCATCTCAGTCATCACTCCCGTCTTGATCATGTCACCTTTCACGCAATCCATCTCTTTGTAGGTCTACCTCTACTGGTGTACCTCCACACTCATAACTAACTAGCATATGTTTTTTTTATTCCAAAGAAACTTATCAAGATGTGATCAACTTTTTTATGAAAATCTGACAATTTGATATCAAGTGGGTCTCTATGTAATGTAGGCACCTTAGTATTTACTCTTTATACACTTTAGTAGGGGGCAAATAAACTGTCTTAAAAAGCTTTGTCTGGACTGTTTATTTACTCACGTGACTAAGTGACAAGACATATAAAGTTTATAATAAAAGTTTTAAATTTCGGAAGAATCGGATTTTAAATTACTGGTTATTTTGAAAAAGGTTGTATGACATAATATTACTATCGTAATTAGATTCGAATTGTCATTTATTTATTTCAAATAATAAAATTAATTACCTTGACTAACTGCTGTATAAACTCTTCAATAACAATTTTTATAAACCAAAACTTTATACCGATCACCAAAACATTTGACTTTTAAAAAAAAAGTTAATCGCAATCAAAAACAACGTTCTGTCAGTTTTCCCGCCAAGACGCGATCGACGGGTGACATTTACGCGTCGTGTGAAACATTCGCGGTGCTATTAATTGTTTTAAATGCTTCATTAGCACATCAAATGTTGATAAGAGAATAGCGGCCGCTACAATCACTGCTGAAAAGGTTTGCATGATAAGGAAAATGTTTTCAACCCGCCCGCATTATGACGTCAATTCAAATGTCATGTTCACATCTCGGTTCAATAAAGTATTACGGTTATAAGTTAACTAGTTTTAGCTCGCGACTTCACCTGCGTGAAATCTAAAAATAATACACTCAGTGATAATACAGCTTTTTAATGGTGTAAGAACTTTTGAAATCGGTCCAGTAGTTTTTGAGTTATTTCAATACATACAAAAATCCAAATTAGTATACACTAGCTTTCGCCCGCGACTCCGTCTGCGTGGAATTAAAAAAAGGCAAAAGTGAGTAGTATAGGTGTTCTTCCAGACTATTCTCTACATCTGTATCAAATTTCACCGAAGCCTTCAGCCTTTTAGGCCACAAACTCCATCCATCTAAACTTTCACATTTATAATATTAGTTAGATAATAGAGTATTGTTAATAATTCGTTTAATTTAAATAGGTTTATACATTACAGAAATATTTTACTATTAATATTGATAACAACAGTGAATGAATGTAGAGATTTTCGCAGAAAACTTTACGCTTCTTTATGGACGTCGTAAAATGTTCTAGGCTAGGTCTAGGTTGGCTAACATTATAAAGGTCTTATTCTAACAGTGTATCTATTTTAGATTTTTCGATTCTCTACGTCACCTTGCGACACCCATAGCGGCTCTTACTATGTCATACACTGAGTAATAAATATAAAAAAAATTACCATAAGTAAAGATGAGATATTTTTCTTAGAATCGTGATAGGTGATACGGATATTTGATATTCAATAAGAATGAGGTCACGAGTAACTTACCTTGGTTTTGAAAGTTAGATAATGTCCACATGTTTGATAACGTATCAAGGGTGAAAAATAACAAATAAAACAAAAAAGGGTCAAACACACATTGCTATCTCTTTCACTCTCTGTGGAAAAAACGAGATAACAATAGTTTTTGTACCTTTATGTCTACTTTGCGCTACTACTAGGAATACTAGGAATTTTTATTACTAGGAACTACTACTAGGAATTTTTTAGGCCTACTAGGAATACTAAAAAGAGGTTTTTACAAGATTCTGGTGTGTCTTGGATTTCAATCGCAAAGTTGCGAAATGTTCATAATTTCTCGGGTTCTTGTATTTTTTGAAACATTTGTAATATTTATTCCTGATAGACATTTGATTTATGAGGTATTAAACAATATAAAATAAACATTTTACTATTATACTTAAGTAAGTTAGGCTTTACAACAAATTCCGATTCATTTTCAACCGACAAATCGGTCAGGATTATTGAATCCAAGCTATCGCCGTGCTGTCAATTGACAGAGGAAGCGGCCGCCGGTGCTGTTGTATGACGACATCAAATCTGGATGCAGACAAAAAAATATGTGATTAATTGTCAACTTCATTGATAGATGTAAGAAAAAGATTGATTAGAATAGAAATAAATTTTTCGACTTAGAGAAATTGTAAAAGTTTTTCATTTGCACTTAATGTAGGGAGATATTGGGTCACGAAACTGGCCATGTACAAATGTTTATATACATTTAGCTTACGTTATAAAGAAGGAAACAACGTTCTATCCGCTCATATCTTCCAAGAAATTCAAAGATCTGTGTACAGTCAACCAAACTGCATTAGACTGTAATGACTTAGACCTAGTCATCTCCAAGCAGAGTAGACTTGTGTCTTAAGGGCTGGCGCAGGAAGGGTCATGTTGCGAATGTAACCTCATCATCAACTTGCCCTTATCCCTTACGGAGGGTCGGCACATATGTGCTGCTCTTCTATACATCTCTATCAGCCGTCATATCTGAATCCACTCCTTTCTTAAGCATATCCTCTTTCACACAATCCATCCATACTTTCGTCGAATTATGAATACAACCTACCTATTGATATTCTCTGTGCTACAGATGTCACGCTGAGCGTACCTCTGCCGCAGTAGGATTTTGAACTTGACATCTGAGAATCTCCTGTCCTTGATATCACCAGACGATCCATCGATCAATTATTGCTCTACAAATAACGTAAATTATTTTCTTGTCATCTCTGTTTTTTCATCAGAGGATAAGGGAGATGAAAATATCTTACTAATATAAATGCAAAAGTTACTAATATAGATGGATGTTTGTTAAAGTTTGTAGCTTAAACTGCTCTACGGATCTTGATGAAATTTTGCATAGATGCTGATGATAGTCTGGAAGAACATAGGCTACTTACTTTTTAATTCCACGCGGACGGAATCACGGGCGAAAGCTAGTATTTTTTCATGCAGTATTTACCTGGGGTATATTAATATCGGGGCAATCGAGCTTGCAGTGATAGCCAGCAGGACAGATGCCGATCCACCGACACTGCACCCCCGGGGTGTAGTTGCGGGGGTAGCCCGGGCTATACACGTAGTACACGCGGTTTGGTTCCACCTTGTGCAAAGTTAAAATATATTGTGTATAAATTTGAGTGTTTTAAATCGTAGTAGACCTAAGTTATTACTTAAGATTTTGTATAACTAATTGCTTTAGATGTATACTACTAAAATTTTACTTACCCTATGTCTTTAATGTATTTTTACAATTAACGCCTTATGAAGTATAAATTATTTTTTTAATAATAATTTCATACATACATTGTCAGTAAAAAAACAATTAGAATTTTGACTTCGCCCGTAGTTTATAGCAGCAAGCAGAAAACATAAAGTTTTGATTATCATCTGGAAAAAAATATTACTATAACTGATATGTAGATATTTTATAACCTCAAAAATAAATGTCTTTATCTAATACGCACTATAACTTAAAAGATTAATAATTTAAAAGCTATAAAGAATTAAATTTCATACCTTTCTTAATTGCCTTAAAACTATTTAAAAAAACGAAATTAAAAATGCCGAACTGTCAATTTTCCCGCCAAGACAGATGACAAGCGTTGTCTGAATGAAGCGCCGCTAGAAAATGTTTTAAATACCTTATTATGATATCAAATAGTGATAAGGGGACAAAATAAATAAAGGTAATACGCATAGAAAATACGATAGGAACTTTTTTGGTTTCACAAATTAATGTTATGAATTTTTATCAGTTAATATAATTGCAACTAGCGTAATTAATGTAAACACTCAGAGCCAGAGATCCCGCCAGGATGGCGCGATGTCCAATACGTCTGACATTGACAGGTGTGAGTTAGGGATGGGACGTCTATGCAGATAATCTAGTGTTGCGCCTATTCTCCAACGCTGTACCTAGTTCTGAACAGAGTATTCCTGCCAATTTAAACTCAATAGAAATTATTAGCACTTTTGTCTAAATGGAGACTTTTAGTTAGACGTTTACCTCATTGGTGAGTATAAGCTTTTAAAAAGTCATGAGAATATCAAAGGTGGGGAACATAAAGTGGGGAGTAAAGGTAGACGGTCCTGTTTCCCTTATAAAAAAAGGATTGGAAGGGAAAATGAATCTGACGGATGCATTGAAAGGGAAATATCCTCGACATCGATTAGTTATAAAGATAAATAAATTAACATAAGAAAAGATGATATATTTTTCTTAGAATCGTGAAACATAGGCGATATGGATATTTGATGTTTAATTAGAATGAGGTCAGGTAGACTTACCTTGTTTTGAAAGTAAGATATTTACATATATTAGAAAACATAGATCTCAAGGGTACATTTAGAAATAACAAGTACGTAATACGGATTCAAGATAAAATAAACCTATAACCTAAGTTACAGCTGAAATAAAAGAACCAAAATGTTCTTATCCGTTCTGATTCATAAAGTCAATTCGCCGAAATAGCGAAGTGACCCAAACATCCGTAATTGCAGTGCGTCTCCCTTTATCGTCAGTGGAGAAGACGGACATAAAGAGCATATTTCCTCTTCCTGTGAATCTTCATTTTTATACTTTTTACGAATTAAAAGATTTGCGGGTACAGAATTTTGTGCATTTTCCAATACAAAGAGAAACTGATGTGCATTTTAGTTTATTTTTTAAGGAAAATTTAAAAAAGACAAGGGCATTGGCTTTACAATTATCAATACGTGTAGTACACAAACTTAGGGTCCGTTTGCACTGAGGCAGGAACAAAACAAAATAATAATATCTCAATTTTTTCAACGAGAATGAATGATGATAATGTTAAAAGATTGTCTCGTCAGTGGAAACCCACTGTAAACATTTACTAGATACACTCATATCTTAATTTCACCCACATGCGTGTGGCCTTAGAATTCTTTTATCACTGACGTATTCATGTGTAACCGAACAATTGCGAATTTGTTCATTATACAATCTGACTAGTGATATTGTAAACCACAAACTAGTTAATGACATTTTAACTTTTGTGTGTTGAATCGTTAAATAAAACAGCAAAAAAAATATTTATAAATTTATTTGAATTAAAACTACATTACTATTGCAAATAATTTGTACTAATAAATATAATTTCACTACAATATCATATTAAATAACATAAATGACATAATTACTTCCAATATATTAATATCGTACATCTATTTTTAAAGTATTCATATTTGCGCTATATAAATTTTCATAAAAAAACTAACGAAGACATCATCAACTTGCCCTTATCCCTTACGGGGATCGGCACAGTATGTCCTCTTCCATACATCTCTATCAGCCGTCATATCTGAATCCACTCACTTCTTAAGCGTATCCTCTTTCACACAATCCATCCATACTGTCTTCCTCTTCCTTTGTTGCCATCCACATTCAAGTCTTAATGACTTAACCAAAAGAAGATTTAAGCATAAGTATTCCTTTTATTTAAAACTTTATTTCTAAAATTGACATCCATAAAAAAATTCCTTTTGTATAACTTTAAAGCCAGATTTTTGTGATACATTCTATACTAACATATAACATCCAATCTAAAGGCAGGAATACACATCCCAGTAGATAATACTGACATGGGAGCTACAAATACAAATACAAATATTTTATTGGTAATCGAATTACAAGTCATAATTTAAAAAAAAACTTTACATATATTAAAAATGAATGAATAATAATTGTGTACATAAAACAATCAAGGAAGCAAAAATTCTTCGAAACTATAGAAGGCTTTTTGTATTAGCCATGACCTAAGTTTATTTTTAAATGACGCGAGACTGGTAGCCGCTGTGACGGCACATATACCTAACTGGCATGTATGTAACGCGATATTTGATTTTGTGACAGCTTTCATATTAGTAAGGGGGCAAGGAAGGGAATGAGGAGAATACAAAACTCACATCTGTAATATAATCTCGTGTATTATATTACAGATGTGCATATATGAATAGCGTCAGTAGCTAGCCAGTAACTTTTCTATTACTGGCATGTGTATTTCCGTCTTTACTCCAGAATAGAGTTCGTCCACAAACTTATATGAAACGCATTTAAGTATCTTGCTATCTCTACATCTATGCCAAATTACATCCAGATCCGTTTAGCAGTTTAGGCTACAAACTCTGACAAACATCTATCTAAACAATCGCTTTTATAATATACCTAAGATACTTATACCTTCTAGAATATTTGGACTAACAAATGCAAAAGGAATTTTCCACTTCATAGTTTTAGATTTAAGCCTTATCCCATCAAATTGTAAATTGTCTGATAACAAGGATTATTCCCAACCGTATTTTATTAACCTGCTCTGTCCCCATTTCAGAATAAAAAGTTTCATGCGTCCACTAGTCCCACTATCACCAATAAGACGACAGATGGAACGGTTACGACGTAAAATAAGTTCCAACTGTCCCCTCGTCGCAAAAGATGAGACGGATGAAACTTTTTATTCTCATCTGTTCCCACGTGGGGACAGAGCGGGGTGACGGTTGGGTATAATCCAATAACAATCCTACGTGCAAAATATGTGATGGGAATACCGGATTTTGTTACCTTATCTGACAGTGACATTTTTAAGCTATCTGAGCCTCTATCAGCCAGTTGTGGGACAGGCCCTAAGGAAAAGTAATATTCATTTGTTACCTTTTCTTTTTTCTTTATCTTGATAATATCCTCCGGAACTGGGAACTAATTTTACGTTTTTCATATCTTTTTTATCTTTTTCTTTAACGGAAGAACTATCGGAAGATGAGTTGGAAACTATTCCTTGCAGACGATGAGCATTGGTTTGACTTAACCTATAATAAAATGTTGTTTAGTGATATTTCAGTTTAAATCAATATTTACATTGCTAAAGTTATATTTTCTCAGTGAAGAATTAAAAAAAAACAGTCTATAACATTCCCATGTATATCAGCTACCTTCCTGTTAAAGTCCAGTCAAAAACGTTAAAGCCGTTCCGGAGTTTACCCGGAACAAGCGCGACTTGCAGACAGACAGCCATATATTTTTTTATTCACAGTTACTTTCAGACTATCTTCTACATTTACGGCAAATTTAATTTAGATCCGTTCAGCAGTTTAGGCTAACTCTAACAAACATCCATCTAAACTTTCGCATTTATAATATTAGTAATTTTAACAATTAATATAGTTGTTACAAGCGTAATTTAAACACTCAGAACTAGAGATCTCGACAGGATGGCGCGCTATTCCAATACGTCTAATGACATTGACAGCTGTCAAAAAGTGACGGGACGTCAATGCCGATAATCTAATGTTGTACTAATTTGTGTAAAAGTGTCAGTACTAATTTTCTTCTTAACGGTAAGAAGTAAGATACTTTACGTTAATAACCATTTGTCTAGTTTGTGTCTTATCTTACCTGACTTCTTCAACATCGGCTACTTTATCAATAAGGCTGCGTATGATGCCCTCCTTGTGCTCCAGAGCGGCCGCCGCACGCTCCAGCTCGCGGCGGTGCTCCGCCTGCGCGGCGGCCGCGCGCCGCTCCTGCTGCACTATACGACGCTCTAGTTCCTCTAGAGACGTGTAAGCGCGGGATTTCACTGCCTACGTCGGAATTTCAATAAAAAAAAACCGACAAGAACAGGATTTTATTGCCTATTAGTTATCTGTATTTCAATATATTTGAATATAACAATATAAAAAAGAAAATAAGGTGTGAAACTAAAAATACTAACAAAATGAAATTGTAAAACGCTATGGAAATGAAGGTTTGTTATTAGTGTTTGTGAGGTTACATACGTATATTATTAAAAATTCAATTCATCAAATTGTAAATGTCAAAATTCAAATTGTTGAAATTGTTTGTTAAATTACAAAGGTATTATTGGATGAGAATTTAAATAATTATGGAAACGCTTCTTTGCTGCTATTAACTTACAGTATCTGTCGCTGTCAACCCCTTAAGTTTAAAAGCGTGAATATATATAGGCTAAAGCGTATAAGTGTAGGGCTTTTTTATTAAAGAAAGAATTATATTAAAAACTAGCTGTTCCCGTGCGACTTCATCCGCATGAGATTATGAAAATTTTATTTTATTGTTTACATCTGTCAAATTATCAATTACAAATGTCAAAATGACATGATGACAACCTTGGTTCCTTGATGTTGGCAGCAACTCATGGTCTCTTTCCCACATTAGGGTTTTTATCCAAAATATTTACCCCCTAAGTTTAATGGGGTTAAAATATATCGCCTAAAGCGGGACACAAGTGTAGGGCTTTTTTATTAAAAAAATGTATTAACTATTCAAAAATATGGTGTAATTGCTGACATCTTAGGCAACAAAGAAGTGTGTGTTTACGCTTTATTATAAAAGTATAGATATGTTGTGATTACTGACATTCTACGTCACGAAGCAGTGTGTTTACGCTATATTAGTATAGGCAGATTAGTAAGGATTGTTTGTTTTTGTAAACTATTAGAATAAGTGAAGTGCATACTTTTATCTCAGTTTTTATAGTATCGAGTGCGAGCAGCGCGTGCTGCAA
>NW_013525336.1:1302648-1336020 GCF_000836215.1 Papilio polytes | reverse complement strand
AGAACGATAGTTATGAATGTGGGAGGGTCCATCGGTAGAGGTAGACATAAAAAGAGATGGATTGATTGCGTGAAAGGTGACATGATCAAAAAGGGAGTGATGACTGAGATGACATATGATAGAGTTATGTGGAGGATAAAAACCTGTTGCGCCGACTCTACAGGAGTAGGATAAGGAGAAAGATGATGAGGCGTATGTTAAGATAGATGTGTGAAGTGACAAGAATAGATAAAGTTAAGAATGTGAATATTAGAGGAAGTTTCAAAGTAGCGCCAGTTAAGGTAAATTGAGAAGCAAAAGGTTAGCATGGACATATTATGCGACGAGACGATGGGGAAATAAACCAGATAGTGTTCAGAATGAATGTGAATGGCTACAAAGGAAGAAGAAGACTGAAGAAAGTATGGATGGATTGTATGAAAGAGGATATGCTTAATAAAGGAGTGGATTCAGATATGACGGCTGATAGAGATGTGTGGAAGAGCAGCACATACTGCACCGACCCTCAGTAAGGGATAAGGGCGAGTTGATGAAGATGATGGTAGGAAAATCGGGCAAACGAGCAGCGGATCGCTTAATAAATGATCCGACGTCCATGAACATCTGCAACGCCAAGGGAACTGCAGATGCGCTGCCGGCTTTTAACGAATACGCTCTTTTCTTGAAGGGTAAATCGAAACTGTTTGGAAATTGAAGTATTATATTCCAGATTATCCTCCACATCTATACCAAATTTAATTGAGATCCGTTCAGCAGTTTAGGCTACAAACTCTAACAAACATCCATCCTTCATCCAAAACATTAGCAAGATATTTTTTTTTTAATTCAAAATTTAAACCATAGATTTACTTCAGTAAACTTAATTATTTGTAAAACTCTTTAAAAAGAAATTTAAAGTTACTTGAATCAATATCATGAAAAAGTTATATTACATTTTTAGAAACGCCTGTAATTAATTACCTGACATTCTTCAAAGCTGTTCTCAGTTCCTCCTTAATTGCTTCATGCTCCTGACACACCTTATTGTACTTCTCTTCTGTGCTGTGAATATCTTCTTGCAACTTCTTCACCTGCTCGGTCTTCCGTTCATTCTCCATTGAGTATTGGTGTTTGAGCTCTTCTAGTAAACTGAAAATAACAAGAGAAATAGCGCAAATTAAAAAAAAAATATTGCCAGATACTTTGTGGCGTAGGATGTCAGCAATCACAGCATATTTTTAAATACTTACTTCTCTAATAAAAAGCCCTATACTTACAACACGCTTTAAGTTATATATTTTCACGCTATTTAACATAGAAGATAAATATATTGGAAAAAAGCTTCACGTGCGGAAAGGGACCATAAACTACAAGCTGCCAACATCAAGCAAGCAAGGTTGACATAGTTTGTCATCATGTCTTTTTTTTATAATATAAGTTGGCAAAAGCAAGCGGTCACCTGAATCCACCGAAATGGAAAGCGACCGCTGCCCATAGACATCCGCAATTGCAGATGCGTTGCCTACCTTTCATTGACGGAGGAGACGCACATAAAGAGGACATTTCCCCTTCCTATGCGTCTCCTCCACCGTCAAATCCACTTTTCCTTCCCATCCTTTCCTCTCAAGAAAAGGGTGGAAAGGGAAAGGGACCAAAAGGACGTCGTATCACTTTGGCATTTGCAATTGATAATTTCACAAATATAAACATGAAAATATTTTGATTCCATGCGGATGAAGCCGCACGGGAACTAGTAGATATATATAGAAAAGAAATATTATAAAAATGTATACCGTTTGCAGTGATCCAGCCTGCGCTCGTGCAGGTCGGCGGGCACGGTGCGCGCGCGCATCGCGTCTAATTGCGTTATTTTACCCGCAGACGCTTCCAGTGCGTTTTTTACCGCAAAGTATTCGCGATGTACCGTCTCGTAATCACGTATCATTGCTGCCACTAGGAAATCAATATATACAGAATAAATATTATAAATGCGAAATTTACGATGGATGGATGTTTGTTAGCGTTTGTAGACTAAACGGCTGAACGGATCTCCAAGAAATTTGGCACAGGTTTACAGCATAGCCTGGAAGAACACGTAGGATACTTTTTATACCGGGAATAGTTTCGGTTCCCGTAAGATTCATCAATTTAGTTTTTTTTATGTTTACTCGATCATTCTGCAACGGTTCAACATATCTTCCCGAGGGATACGTAGCTTTTTGTTATTAATGTTGTTTTCTAATACCACGCGGACGAAGTCGCGGGCAACAGATGGTACATAAAAGATTTTAACCAAGGTATTGACATAAGAAAGAGAAACTTTTCACATGGCAATACTGATATACGATCAAACTTTTTTTGTCAAATGAATTGTCACTTTGTTTGATGCTTTGATTATATACTAGCTTTCGCACGCGAACCTGTTCGCGTGGATTTAAAAAAACAAAAGTAAGTAGCCTAATTGTTTTTCCAGACTATCCTCTACACCCATGCCACAATTCACCTAGATCCGTTTTACTGAATCTACAGATTAGGCTACAAACTAACAAACATCCATCTAAACTTTCGCATTTATAATATTAGTAAGAAGTAAGATATTTGAGAGTTTAGTCGAATAAAGATAATAATTTACTAAAAAGATATGCCATAGTCATATTAGTGTATAACCTATATAAAAATTACATTGAACATAATTATGTGTTTTTCATTTTAAGCGTTTAAACAAATTAAAAATGTTAAAGAGCAATGGAAACTTACTTTTATCTTCATACAATTCATATACTTCTTTCAATTTGGATTCAGCTCGTTCGGCTCTCTCGAGTAAAGTCGCCTTTTCGATATCTGCCGTCTCCCTCTCTACTACCAGTTTCTTATAGCTCTGTCTCACTTGCGACAGTTCGTTCTCTAACGCTGTCACTTTATCGCTTAACGATTTGTTGTCATTTACAATTTCTTTGGATTTCTTGTTCATATTTTCGAATTGTTTCTCATAATCGTTGATTAAATTATCTTTCTCTTGTAGATTCTCTTGATATGAATCAAATAATGGTGCTAAGTAAAATAAACAATATTATATTTGACACTCTATTTATATTCTGTCATTTATTTAAATCGAAACGAAAAAAATGTATGATACCTCTCTATAACGCGTATTCAGTACCTCCATATAACGCTGAAATAACCCCTATTACCAACTATATTAAAACAATCCCTCTATAACGCGAGTTATGACTGCCCAGTTGAAAAACGTGTTATAACGTGTTGTAACGCTCAAATCCGAACGCAGAACCAACAACCGCGTTATAGGAGGGTATAACTGTATCTAGGGCGTAAAAATTATACAGCTGTAACTTTTAAAAGGTTTAGCGCCTGTCCCACCACTGGCTGCTAGAATCTAGTTTAACAGGACAGGCCCTTAAAAACCAATCCAAATCTAAAATATTAAATTAAATTTATTCATCACAGTTTGTCTTAATAATGCACTGTTTACTTTACAATATGACTTTACTCCGCCTTTAGTATAGATTTAATGTGACAAATCTATAAGAGCCTATCTTATTGACTAATTAACGTCTCTGAGTGAGACTGTCATTTACCTAAAGCTTGTGCGCTGAGTAACCCAGATAGATCCACCATTCTTGCTTGATTTCCTTCATGGTCCTTTTTTGCTGTTTCTTCTGTTGTTGATTCTAAAAATATTGTAACGTTATAAAATAAAAATGATTTTTAAATGTTTTGGTGCTACACAAATATATCTTGTGAAAACGGAGATTCTTAGTCCCATTCTCTTTCCACCCTTTTATTATAGAGTATGGGAAGGGATTTGACAGAGAAGATGCTGATAAAGGGGAAATATTATCTGTCCCCCGCAACCGTCGATAAAAGGGAAAGCATTTGAAAATGCGGTTATACGGGCATGGGTCGCTTCGCCATTTAAGCGAATTCATGTCCGTTTATTCGTTTACCACCTTGTATTAAAAATATATAACTTTATTTGGACACTAGATTTTAAAATCTTTTTGATGTTTGTATAAATTCCTTGATCTCCTTTTATACCGTGGGTTCCCACTGCGGAAACTTTCTGATACTCTCTTAAAAACTTGAAGCATGTTTTTGTGCATGTTCTTATCAGTGTAAACGCATATTACCACGTCTCTGTCCTAAACTGGCGTTGATGAGGGAATCTATACAGTCATATTTGTCTGTACTTTTGTCTGTCTGTAATGTTGGTACATTGCTTCGTAACTTCTCTTGATAACGGGCTAACTGTACGTTGAGTCTGGAAGTTAATAATTTAAGTTATATAATAACTTAGTTTTGTTAGTAACTCTTGGAAATTAGAACTCTAATAATCTTATGGTCACGAGGTCGGGGTTTCAAATCTCGCCATTCTGAATTTCTTTCATTCATTCATACTAGAAGTCTGATAATATATTAACCGTGGTGGAATCCGCTTTATTATATTTGTACAAATATGACCTCGACCAGTGCAATGCCCGGACCACGAAGAAGACGTGAAGTGAACAAGGGAGGATCTAGCTTTGGCGCCAGGAGGGGTCACAAAGTCATGGTCAAGTCAAGAGCTTGACAAAATATGTAAATATATTTTGCAAGCTCTTGACCAACCAGCTCAGTGGGGGGTAATAACCCCCATGACTCCCCTCCCCCTGTATCCGCCGTTGGAAGTGAAAGCAATTCCGCATACATTCTGTGTGTTGGAGGCCTAATTTTAGTCTTCTTCCCCTATCAACCCATATCATACAAGGAAAGACTGTTAAGGGGAAGTGGCGACGTACTAGCTGTTGCACACGACTTTCCGTGTAAAATTAAAATATAGCCTATGTTACTCACTGATAGCGTAGCTTTATAATAGTGAAAGAGTCTTTGAAATCGGCTCAGTAGTTTTTGAGTTATTTCAATACATACAAAAATACAAATATTAGTATAGTTAATAAAAAATATTTTATTTCTGTGCGTCCTTTCCTGTGTTGTTTAAATTTAGCTGCTGATGTCTATGGGATGCGTTCGTTGCTATTTTGGCGAATTTCAGTGCCGTTTATCACCTTCTATAAAAACAGAACTAACCTGTACAGAACATCTTTGAGCGCTTGCATGTCTTTCTGCAGCCTGGAGTTGAGTTCTTTCGCCTGGTTCAATACAATCTGTCTGCTGGAGCAGTTCATGCAGACTTCAACTAATGGTATTGCTGTGGTCGGCTCTGATTGGTCTATTTAAGAGATTAACCAAAAGTTAACGAATTTCCCGTTGGGCCGATCGAACTAATGGTTATTTCCCCTTGGGCTGTTCGAATTCATACAGGAAATTGATCTAAAAATTCTAATGGGTTGATCGACCCAACGGGAAACACCCAAGTTAACACTGCTGATACGCTTGTAGAAAATTGTTTCTGTTTACAGAGTAATATTGTAAATAAGTTTAAATAAAGTTGTTTCAGTTAATAGAAAAGTTTTTTAGTTTTGGCTGTGGCGCTAACTCTAACAAGTTAAACAGAAGGAATAAGGTAACTTTTCTCTAAGTGGAACACCTCGCAAGAACCTGACTGTACTTTTTGAAACATTAAACGATAACATGTCTTTAATAAAGTACTGACCTTTATCAGGTATATCATACTGTCTCACTCTTTCCTGTAAACTCTTACATTTGTCTTCTAAGTCTGCATTCTTCTCCCTCTCTTCTTTGATAACAGTTTTACATTCTTCTGCATATTTTATTAATGTTGAATGTTCACATTTCAGTCTGTCATTTTCACTGGCAAACAGTTTGTTGTATTCTAAAATTGTTTTCAATTTTTCTTTCAGTTTTGCTATATGTGCATCCTTTTCAGATATCTGAAAATTGAAAATTAATATTGTACAATACCGAATTAAACAAACATATTTATTATTTTGAATTCCAATAAAAACTCAACTCAAGAAATTTCACTTTATATTAGGTAACATTGTAGACACTATTTTAAGTCTACCCTCTAATCTCAACTTATATCTGGCTTGGTTATTTTACATTTTTTGCTTTTCAAAAGAAAAAAATAAGACTAAGAAATAACCCTTCACATATTGTGACCTAAAGAAGATCCCAATCAGGTAATAATAACGAAGTACCGGCTCGTGCCGAGGCTCCCGAGGGAGCCCTCGAGCTTAGTTACTCATAAACGAGGTTTAGGCTATGCACCATCTGCGCTCGGCCACCTCAAGCCCGGTGAATCTGTAAATGCCTCCTCAAGACAAACAGTGGCCATTCAGTCACAAAAAAGAAGATGGACATAAAATGATAATCAAATTTACCAATGTTATAAAAAAAACATAAATTATACTTACTGAAACAATATTTTCTTCACATCTGTCCATAAGAGCGGTGATAAGTCTTTCATATTTCTTGTTCAATTTCTTCTTCTGTTCTTTAATTAAATGTTTTCCTTCTTTACTGGTATTAGCCACATTTCCATGTATGTTGCGTTTCCTTAGAGGTTTAACTGGTCCATCTATTTGGAATATTGTCATTTTATTAACACAAAGCAAATAAAGGCATTTTAAAAAACAAAGTACTGACATTTTAGTGGTTACATTTCTGATTGTTCAGTCTTAGGTACAAATCTGCTTGCAGAAACATTAAGCTTCGTTGATCTTAAAATTACTTTGTCTTAATAGTAAGATGCATAAAAATGTAAACATTAACAAAGCATCAGAATCTTGTATTCATTTACAGTTTCTAAAATATATATGCATATATCCTTACAACCATGAATACACACTATTGACAAATATATGCAAGCCGGAAACTACACAAGTTTTGTAAAATTGCACATGTTTATGAAGCTGACTGTACTTATGTTTAACATTTCTATTACACTACTGTCATCCTTTTCATAAAACAGAGAAAGCAATAGTGTTTGTAGAAAAGTTAAATTAATAATCAAACTAACCAATCACATCTCTCGGATCTTCATATAGTGGATTATCATTAAATTCTATATCTTTCTGCATCTTGGATTCGGTTCTTTTCATCACAGCATTCAAGATGTCAAGACGTAAACTGTTCCGTTTCTCCGCTTCTGTTATATAGAAATGCCTATGACATGGTGTAAAGTTGCCTGTAAATGTCAATTTCTTTGGACTTTTCTTAACCAAATTTCTCTTATTTACATTACTGTATGTGGTCACCTAAAATGATATTAAGAAACTTATTAGTAAACATTTTTATATATGTTCGGCAAACCGCATAAAAGTTGTAGGCTTCGCCATCTATACTTATTATAGCTATTCCATATTTTTCTTGGGAGGGCTGTTGCCATTCTGCACTATCCTGCAGACATCCATGATACAAGGACATGTACTTTTGTATCATTATTCAGTTCAGAAATATATTCAGTTTTTTGGGTAAAATGGCAACAAATAATTTTATTACACATCATTCTATAACACAAGATGCAGCAAAATATCGATATCTTAAGTTTATATCATAGATTTTTTTAAAGCACAATCAAATCAATAGTGACAACATATTACAAACTATGGAAATCCACTTAACTTACTACTTACTCTTGGAGCGAATTGTACATATTCATCATCCATTGTCAACTTCTTAGTTTTTGTGCCAGAGCTTTTAAGGTAGTAGCCATTTCGTTTTAGGAAATAAAAATATGCAATATTTCAACCTTTTAGCACTATAATTATTCTCTTTTTCTTAATAAAATGATACTAAAAGGCGAATTTGAAACCAGTTTAATAATTATGAAGTAAATATGAAGGTACAAGATAGAATTAGGTCAAGTTAGATCAAATAACTGTTCAATAAATGCAAATAAGTTTTGAATTATCGATAAAACATCGCAAAAGTGATATAACTTTCAAATAACACAAAAACAAGCGAAAGTCCTTGGACTTTGTTGCATTTATTTTCATTTGCAAACTAAACTAAACTAAATCAACTTTATTCCTTTTTTTAGTTAGTTGTTAAGTTGTTATCTTTATTTTTACTTTGAAAATAACTTTGTTTTTGACATAGTTGCTATGGTAACCAAGCAATCAAAGGAATACACATTGATATTACATATATATACTGAGAATACAATTGGGTTACCATTGTGAATAATTTTCACGGAGTAGAAAATTACACGAGGCAATGACATGAAGTCCCGGCTTTTACTCTTATTCCATATTTTTCTGAAAAATAGTAATAAGAAATCAATCCGACCAATTCAAACTTATTCTGTTAAGGAGACAAAATGTAAATAATGTTTTCTGTCTTATGGAAACATTAATAATCAAAAAAACAATACCTCGAAGTTCGAACCGTTGCCGTAGTGTTATAAACTTCTACGAGATGGCAGTATTTGATAAAAAGCGATTATGTACGACGAAATAAGGATGTTCCAGGTTCACGTAGTTTTATTGATTTTTGAAGACATTCTAAGTTAGTCGCATAATGACAAACGAGAGCGTGCGCGGAAACAGCTGAGCGAAAACAGCGACAGTGTGGCGTAATCGTAAACTAGAAGGCAGTCGCGTCATGTCTACCTGCCGGTTCGGTTTATAATACGCGGTGTTTTTGATAACCTAAAACACAGTTGTTACTCCGTCCTTTTAAATTTGGAACCTTTTAAGTTAATAATTACATTTGATTAAGTTTATTTAGTGTTATTTAGTGGTCTAATAGCGATTACAAATTCAAGGTACGCGTTAACGTATCTTTAGTGAGTTTTGTACGTTTATCGATTTTTTTTTTATTTTACAATGAGCGTTACGTTTTGTTTACTTTTTATTTTTATGTGAGCCTATCGTAAATAATATGGTGTGCATAATTCGACGCTAGTGTTGTGCGGTGTTTCGATTCAATTATGTGCGAGAGTTCGCGCAAGACTGCTTGTTTTGGATGACAAAAACATGGAATTCGAGAACGATTTCAGCTTGAAAGAATGGGCGAAGGACAAGCCTTTGTCCATTCTGCAACTGGATCCGGCAGACCGTGCCGTTTTGAGAATAGCAGGTGAGTTGTGAACCTTGGTGTATTATGCCGGATTGGTTCATTTAACATCACACATTCCTCACATTTTTTACACCTATAATCAGGGCACCTTATCTACTCTGATAGTGACGATAGTAAGATTAATACCATAGTAAACACACTAAATAAAACTATCATTGCGAAATACCTTACTAATAATCAAACTAAAAAACTGATATATTTTGATTTCACCTTTGTTTTCACTTTCATTCGATTGAAAATGATTGTCGATACGAAACAGTATATTTACTCTGTAGTAATGTTTTTTTTTTAATTGCGACGTCATACTATGGCTGAGTAAGCCGGTTTTATCCATTTGTGTAAGAACCACCCCTTTTATATACCACGTTCTTCCCACGATTCGATGGCGTAGATGCGTATTTATATTTTTATTACAATTTTAATAACGGCCAACAAATCAATACATGTAATATGTAAACAACATCGACTAGTTGTGTTATTTTAACATTACAATGTGATTTCATCATAATAAAGTATAGAATTTTCCTAGTTATTGTTAGATAAATCGATTTATGGACCTAGAATTGTCGTAGTGCATTAGTTACTTGTATTTTGGGTTATCAGTATTGGGTAAAAACCCACAAGGTAGGGAAAAGCAAGAGAAAGATGCAAAGTTAATGTTACAGATACCTACGTTGTTTTATTTGAAAATTATTGATAAATAGATTACAAAAGTGAATAACAGTAAACTGTGGACGATGTCGACATTTGTCTATTACCGGATATAACTTTATGTCATAGATTAAAAATGTGAAAGAACTTTATCTATGAAACGTAAAACATAAATCGTGTTCACAATAAATTGCTTGTTCGTGGTAAATTTGTAAATATTGTGGTGGGTTTTCGTGCACGCTATCTTTGTTAATCGATTTAACTTGGCTGGTATACCACGCGAGTCTAGATCCATCTTATGTATACTTTTTTATCTATACTAAGGTTATGAAGAGGAAAGATTTGTATTTTCGTATGTATTTATATAAGTCGAACACTACTGGGCCGATTTAAAAAAAAAATTCATACACCATAACTGATAATTATAACTAAAAAAATAATAAAAAACACAGCCCATAGGCTGACGAACTCGTGAGCAACAACGGTTAGACTATATCCTAATGTTTTAAAGAGGAAAGATTTGTATTTTTGTATTTTTGTATGTATTGAAATAATTCACTACTGGGCCGATTTTAAAAATTCTTTCACCGTTAGAAAGGTAACTTGTCTGTGAGTGAAATAGGCTATATTTTAATTTCCCGAGGGCGAAGTCGCGAGCAACAGCTAGTAATTTATATAAGGAACTTACGTAAAGAATACGAATGATGGTTTAGTCTATATAGAGAGTCAAAAGTAATGTAAAAAACAGTTTTTTTTCAATCTCTGTATTGTTTTGATTATTGAAGGTAAGAGGAACAGACAATAAAACGCTCAGGTATGCTGTAAAATGGTATTAACAAAAGTTGGTAAGTTTTAAGAAAGGATAAGCGGATTCGAAGATGGCTGACGATTCTGTTAAATTAATTCTACCAAGCTTCACCGGTCACAGTCTATAAAAACAAAGTTGTACCATCCGTGACAACTAGTTCATTCATTACTTTCACTGTTACCTCCGTGTTATAATTAGAATGGAGACATTCGACAAGGTCGAGTGACTGTTTATTGCAATTATTTACGCAAATAGACAAGTTAGACTGCCGTGTTTACTACACTGTACCAAGTATTTTATAACGGGACATAATTGTCATAGCAAATTTATCTTATCTTACTGCTATTGGTGGTATTTCCAAACCATTACGTCTAAGGGTCCTTCTAGAAGCGAGCCTAGTATTTCCGCAAAGGCCGGCCGGTGTTGCGTATGTCCATGGGCGTCGTTGACCACCTCTGTGTTTCCGTCGGTCGTTTGTTCTTTTCTTATAAAAAAAAAATTATAAATGTAAAAGTTTAGATTGATGGATGGATGGATGGATGTTTGTTAGAGTTTCTGGCCAAAATTTCCCAACGAATCTCTATGAAATGTGTCATAGATGTAGGGGATAGTTTGGAAGAATACATAGGCTACTCACTTTTGTTTTTTCAATACCACACGGACAGAGTCGCGGTTCAAAGCCAAGGGAGTAACGAAGCCGTTACACCAATGGAACATTACACTAAAATGGGCGACGTCGTCACACCTGAATGACGTCTCAGGTCAAATGCGCAGCTGTTTTAACATACACCTTTTGTTAATTTTATCACTTTTTAGTATTTAGCCACTTTAGCAAGCAAGTGCGCAAAGCAACACACGTTCTGTTTTAACTGAACAATCGAACTGACGCTGTTAAAACTGTCAGAGGTGAACGTCTGTAGCAGGCTTTATAATACAAAAGCTGTTACTCGCGACATCGTCCGCGTGGCATTTAAAAAAATTGAAAAAAATATAGTATATGTTACTCACTGATAACATACCTTAATGGTTCAAGAATTTTTAAAATAGGCTCAGTAGTTTTTGAATTATTTCAATGCATACAAAAATACAAATCTTTCCTCATTATAATGTTAGTATAGGAGTGTAGCAGGCAGTCGAACTTTATAGTAAGAATTTCATCCAGAGATAAAACAATTAGTGTATAAACGTCAGTGCTAACAAGTTGTGCAAATTATTTTGCGAGCTCATATCGCCTGGATAATTTGATAACACCGATGACGTTGCGACGGGGCCGAGCGCGGAGCGCCTCGTTACTGCAATACAATTTACTCTTATTTATATAAGTCAGTTATTTACCCAACTAATGAATTAAAGCTTGAAATTCTATGTTTTGTTTGTTTTATTTTATACTAGCTTTCGCCCGCGACTCCGTCCGCGCGGTATTAATAGAAACAAAAGAAAGTAGCCTGTGTGTTCTTCCAGACTGTCTTCCTATGCCGTATTTCATCCAGATTCGTTCAGCCGTTTAGGCTACAAACTCTAACAAACATCCATCCAAACTTTCGCATTTATAATATTAATAAGATTACCTTTTTTATAGTATCGGATTACACATTAATGTGTGCCAGTATGTTTGATATTATCAAGAATAATGATATACAAGTTTCTAATTCAATATTTGGAAGTGCCAGCTGTTGATCGGGACTTCGTCCGCATGTAATTAAAAAAAAATAAATCATAGCCTTTGTTACTCACTTATAACGTAGCTTTTTACTGGTGAAAGAATTTTTGAAAACTGCCCAGTAGTTTAGTTCAATACATACAAAAAATCAAGTCTTTCCTCTTTATAATATTAGTTTAAAAGTATAGATTAATTATTAGAATTGGCTGCGAAAGAATCGACAATCACGCAACTGTTGTGCGATAGTTTAGTCAAAGGTGTGTGTGTGTGCGATGAATAAATCTAATACAAATGATGACGTTACGAAAACGATCTCACGAATATTCCTGATAATTCCCCTGAACTGCACTTTATTATAGTCGGAATGAATCTCAACGGTCATCCATTATGTAGATAACCGCACCGTTATGTAAAGATTATATCTATTGTAAAGTATTACCGTAACTGTTGATTACTTTAACTTATGTAGAGTAACTTCGAATGACCCAGAGCCTAGACGTGGAAGTTAAATATTATGGTCTCACTTTTTCGATTCCACGAGAAAAGAAAAAAGGAATTTTTGTACGTGTTGAAATAACTCAAAAACTACTAAACCGATTTGAATCATTTTGGCACCATTAAAAAGCTATGTTATCACTGAGTAACATAGGCTATGTTATTACTATTTTTGTTGTACGCGGACGAAGTCGTGAACAACATCCAGTCTCTTACAAAAATATGTTTATAACATGTTCATCCGTGTGAAGGGACGCTGCCCAATTGGCAATATGCATATGACGCCAAATTGTACCAAACTTTTTTTAAGTATACTTTATTACTATAAAAACATTCCTACAAAGACTTTTTTAAATATAATGTGATTTAGTGGCAAATTTAATCATTAAAAAGTGTCTTATTTAAAATTCCCTTTCGCGTCAATTTTTGTTTTTGTGGTTATTTTATAACATGTAGAATGGTTTAATAAAAGAAAAAAAAAACAAATGTATTTTCCTATTGCCGATAAAGCCAATAACGTGTCTGTTTTATAAAGAAATGTTTACAGGTAAAGAAAATTTAAATATTTTCAATATTGTCTCGTATAATGTCTTTGTACAACGTCGTAATGTTTTTTGTCTTAAATGTAAATTTGTTGCCGCTTCGTATATAATTTGCAATTGTAATTAGTTACTTGCATATGCAGGTCTGACGTTAAAACCTCTTTCTCTACTATACAGCAGAATAATAATTGAAATTTTAGTATAGAATTTACATGCTTAACAATGTTGTACTTTTTATAAGGTGGTAAAAGAGTAAGCAGACGAATGAATTCGCTAAAATAGACATCCACAATTGCAGGTGTGTTGCCTATTTTTAATCGACGGACTTTTAGCAGCAATATTTTACACTGAAAACCATAAAATAAGATTTTGAAGTAATAATAAAATCTGAGGTCGCAGTAGTCTAGAAACTGCCGAATTAATTCATCTCCAACATACTCCTGTATAAGGATATTTTCGTGATACTGATATTAAGCTGGAAATTATATTTCCCGTCATTGTATAACCCTTCAATTACAAACGTAACTGGTATACAAACGCGGGTTTGTTAGCCTGATATCGGTAATGAAGGAGACCTGTTCACGATACCGGAACAAGTAATTGCATCAGTTGACGGTCTTGGCTTTTATTATAGCTCGATAAATGGCAATTTTAGAAGCTATAAGGCAGAAGGATAGAGGGAACTGCATATTATTACCTAAGAATTCGATTATTGAAATATTGTGGATTATAATAAACATATCATGGGTAATTATGGTCTACTTTTTAACCGACTTCCCAAAAGAAGGAGGTACTCAATTCGTCGATATGTTTTTTTATGTGTGTTACGGCATAACTCCGCCGCTAGTGGACCGATTTTGATAATTCTCCTTTTATCCGAAAGGTAGTGCTTACAGGTGGGTCCCGTTTTTTTGTTTGATTTTTGGATAATGTTTAGTGATTTTGGATGTAAAATTCATACAAAGTATTTGTAGGAATAAAAAAGTATATCTTATCCTAGTACCGACCCATTGCCTGGTCTTACTTATTATAACTAATTCGAACAAAACTGGATATAGTTAGTCTAAACAACAATAGGCTTTCAAAAAAGAATAATAAAGAATAAAAAGTTGCTAGTCCAAAGGTCGTTGGTTCAAATCCAGCTCGAAGGACCCAAATTGTCACAGTTGGCGGCGATGCAGCAAAATAAAATGTATTCAGTCAAAAGGCGGCCGTTGGGACGCATACATATAAATTACAAATTTTAGGGCCTGTTCCACCACTGGCTGATAAATGCTTAGATAGGTAAATGACGTCACTGTCAGATAAGGTAACAAAATCCGATATTTCCATCAAATCCAACGGATTGTTATCAGACAATTTACAATTTGGTAAGACTGGCCTTTATTCTTCCATCCTTATTGTCATTTCCTACAATAAGAAAAAGTCATAAACGTAATGAAACTATTAACTAAAGTAATAGATAATTAGAGGACCTTTTAAACAGACGTTATTTTCAATTAAGTATACAAGCCTGTGATGAATAACAATTGGACACGAACATCCGGAACCTAAACGCTTGCTACTCTAAAAGGGCAAGAATTATGTCCTTAAAAAGAACTTGAAGAGCCAATCTTACAGTTAACATCCACACTCAGAGTCCGTAGTGAAGATTTAATTTATGAAAACTTTATTAAAACACCATTTGAAGTTGACTTTATCATAATTTAATAACGTTTTTTTTTATTCCTTATTGTTACTATTTGTAAATAATTGTACTATTCTAGTCTGTTTGTTGGCAATAAAAAAAAACTGTAGTTTGTTTGAAAAGTTTTGTTAAAAACATCAATAAAGAGGTAAGATTTGTACTTTTGTATGCATTGAAATAACACAACAATTACTCGGCCAATTTTAAAAATTCTTTCACCGTTAGGAAGGTAATTTATTTGTATACATAGGCTATATTTCTAATTTAACCCGGACAAAGTCGTCAGCAACAGCTAGTAGTAAATGAACAAACATGACAATTGTTGATATTATATCGTGTAAAGCCGTTGCAATAGCTACGCATGTATGTCACGTTGTGTCATAAACCATATTAACTGACGTCAATGAACTCTCTGCTTCCTCGTTACTCTGTGAAACTTCATTAAGGCGAATTGATCACAATGGACTCTATTGAAATAGTGAGATGATGAGATATTTCCTAGCCTAGATCAGCGTTAAGATTTCATATTAGTCATCATATTGTACAGTTAAATCAAGGTATTAGGTTATATTATAATAGGTGACATGCGAACGGAATGTTGGTTGATTTAAAAGTAGATTTTCACTGTGGATATTATCTATATTTTTTAAAGAGAACACCAGTTCATTTTTGTATATGTGTTTTATCAGTGGAAACAGATACTATGCTTTTCAATTAATAATGTTTAGGTAAGGCCGCGATTATTTTTGACACTATACCAAAAATTGCTTTAGGAGAGCTCCAGATGTTTAACCCAAGGTAACATAAAAATTATAATAAACTATAATCAATTTTCCTATTTGTATAAAATAGATTAAGTTAAAGGTGACATTACTGTGTCAAAACTCAGATTTAAACTTAAAATAGTTTCTTACAAAAGTATCATAACAGTAAACATTTTAGGATAAGATAGGGCTCTCTTCGTCCAGACTAATCAGGAGCACGGATAATAACTCGGAAATGTGTGTAGATAGCAAATAATATCTAAACACGGTAACTATCGCGCTAATAGATTCAGTTAGCGGCAAGGCCGAAGTATACTGAGGGAGCGTTCGATACGTCTGCACGACTTGCAGGAGGGTAAATTGTCGCGATCGTATTTTTCTTACTAGCTGCCTTCGACTATATCTGTGCTAAATTTCAGCGAGTTCTGGAGATACGTAGTACATCCATTTATCTGAACTTTCGCATTTTTAATAATATTAGTCCACGACTCCATCCGCGTGGAATTAAAAAAAAGTAAGTAACCTATGTGTTCTTCCAGACTATCCTTATATCTATGACAAATTTCATCGAGATCCGTTTAGCTGTTTGGGCTACAAACTCTAACAAACATCCATCCATTGATTAGTAAGATTGGTAAGAAGTAATATGTACGTGGGTTTGTAAATTCCATTGTGATTATAACTACAGCGGTCTTTGAGTTATATAGCATCTATTCAATATCCTTTTTGCATTTATGTTGGTACTATTCGAGATCAAAAATCTTCCATTTCCGATTATAATCTTTGAATATAAATGTCTTTTAACAAGCGTCGAAGCAAAAGTAAAGAGCAATACCTCCCACGCGTTTGTCTATTTATAATACTGATATTAGACGTAAACAAGTTATTGATTTATTTAATACGCGCGTCATGGTCGAAAAAACCCACCCCTCTATTTGGAGGGTGCTAAGGGTGGTAAGTTCCTAATCAGTTGGGTGGTACAGATAAATGTTTAGTAGACTTAAAGTTTGTGTTCCATCTCGAACTACAATTTTGACAACGGCCTGATGTTTTCGTATAAATGTGCCTTGGTTTCAAAAGGATGGTAAAAGCGACTTTTCTTACGTTGCATGCTATACTTGGTGATCTAGTTTGTTTTTAATTAATATTCCGCCTAATTCTGGAACGAATCTAAAATACTTCGTGCGCCGCTCACAAATTTTAATGGAATTTGCAGTTTAAGATTTGTAAGATGGTTATTTATTTAAATGTCGTTTCAGTATTTGCCCGATTAAAGACTATTTTTTTTTAAATATTTCTTTCAATTTCCATATTCTAATTAAGTGTTATCGTATATCATTTTGATATTCTGTAAAGGTCAAATAACTGGTTTGTTTAAAGAATCTTGATTCAAAATTCGTGTTGATGTTTTATCTAGATTACTATTTGGTTTTCGCTACTAAATTATTATCTTCCGTCACTTCGAACTGTTGGCTTAACTAAAACAGGATGTGAATGCTATGAAATCACTTGTTTAAGAAACAATCTAAAAGGGTAACGACAGATTTACGCGGCCATTAACTAAGGGACCTTAAGCAGCATTAAGGGGGCATTTAGCCCAAATACAATTTAGTTTTCACCAAAGGTGGCACCTAAGTTCATAATTTTTCTTAGGGAAATCCTTAACCAAGGAGATATTTATCTAAGAATACTTAGGGGCAAGTTGATGGTCCCTTAAGGGGTCCGGATTCGGACGGGGTGTTAAAACTTAGCACTTAAGGGGAGACGGTTGCGTTCTTCAGGGTGATCCTATCATCTTAGCGCTGTTTGACTACCGCGAGTCTAGTAGGTGCGAGTCCAGCATATTCTGACTCCAGACGCTATAGAGTCGAAATAGAACGGCATTGACCCACGAAAAGGCTGATTTGTGAAAACCGGCATATGGGCATAAGATTCTTTTAACCTTCTCTGTTAGGTAATAAAAGTATGACCAAATTTCGGCTAAGTATTTTGGTCACAGTACTATCATTTCTACGAACACATTCATCATTCATGTTTGTTTCGAAATGTAAATCAAAGAAATCGAACGTTCGCGTGTTTAACGTATGCGTGCATCTCTATCGCACGCTTTGTTTTTTCTTCTAAGAATTATACACTTTTCTTTATCGATTTCAAAGTATTTATCACCCGTGAACATATCAGTCTCATGTATTTATAATTCTTAACTGTTTTAATTGATATATATTGCTTAGATTTTCTGCTGTTGGTGTTTGAAATGTGAATATCAAAAGAACTTTGGAAGAAACGCCAGTGGTGGAGAAATTGAGAAGCAAAAGCTTATGGGCATATACGGGTGACAAACAAGTATTAAGATTAAATGTGGATACGAAGGTAGGAGGAAGCCTAAAGTATGGATTGTGTGAAAGAGGATATGCGTAAGAATGGAGTGAATTCAGATATGACGCTGATAGAGATGTATGTAAGATATGTATGTAACATTAGATAGATATGTATGTAAGATTCTAGGGAAAAGAAGTCCAGGAAGGAGAAGAACATCGCGGCTTAAAAATCTTCGCCAATGGTACAACAAAAGTACGCGTTCTATATTTAGAGCTGCTGTGTCCAAACTTCAAGTCGCTGTAATGATTGCCAATCTTCGTTAGGAGACGGCACCAAAAGAAGAAGAAGAGATGTATGGAAGAGCAGCACATACTGTGCCGACCCCCCATAGGGACAAAGGCGGGTTGCCGATGGTGTAGTTTGAAATTTTAACACTTCGTTTGTTGCAGTTCTCTTCTTCTTCTGACAGTAACTATCCCTGTTCATGTGCACTTAAAATTGTTACGTTTAACGTACCGTAGATATTTTAGTAATAGTGTAATTTGTATAATGTTTAACATATAACAACATCTCATTAATATTATAAATGCTAAAGTTTAGATGGATGTTTGTTAGAGTTTGTAGCCTAAACGGCTGAACGGATCTCAATGAAATCTGGCATAGATGTAGAGGATAGTCTGTACAACACAAAGGCTATATACTTTTGTTTTTTTTAATTCCACACTAATGGAGTCGCGGGCGAAAGCTAGTTTAGTTATATTCTGAAGTATGTATGTATAAGGACTTTGTTTGCCTAGTGATAAATCGTTAACTAATATTAATTGGCTCAAACGGTGGCACTGCTTGCGCACGTTACTGCGTCCAATAAGACGTTTGTGAAAGTAAACTATTCATTCTATGTACACAGATTTAAAGCTAGTGGTACACTGAAAGTTATAATATAACATCCTTCCAAAGATATCCAAATATTATACATTTTAAATGTCTTTGTATCATTCAGAAAGTTCTTGTTTTAATCTGTAACAAAGAGTAGACTGGTAAATATAAATCAAGCTATATAAAAACCTATTAAAATCACGATAATTTTCACATATGTGATTCGATTTTTTAATCTTTCCTAAGAACAAGTCTTGAACAGTTGTAAAACATCGAATCTAATTTAAATGCATAATTAATTAAAATTTAAAATTAAAATATTCAAAGTTTACTCCAACTGTGACCACAACTTTAAATTACTCGACTGTTCAAAAGTAACATAACATAGTAAATCGCTTTGCAGTTTGCGTAACTACAGTCCATACAATGTCCAATTACGAACATAAATCATCAGTCACTTTATTGCTCAATCAAATACATTTTGTACATTTCCAATTGTTTCGATAATAACATCAACTCCGAATCGACAAATGGACAATGAGAGTAAGATAAATAAAATTTTAGGCCAATCCGAGTGCAAGGCTAAGTGTTTTTACGTCACATATTCTATATTTCCGTTTCTATTTTATTAATCATCAAATTAAATGTATTGCGGTACTCAACCAAAAGGTTGAGTACCGCAATACTTGAGGTCTTTGTAACTTAAAAAAGTTACAAAGACTTTCTCAGTACAAGGAATGTGAAATCACGATCGGGCAGCGGCGGGATGCAGTCTGGACAATGGAAGCCGGGATACACGAACAATACTTTTGTTACAGCTGGCCTTCAACGGTCGCACGGTATAACGATATTCAAACTTCAAAGCCGCTCGATGGATCGATGCTCGCAGGATGCATGAGACTCTGCGCTAAGGAGGAACTTAAGTATTGCAGGACGTAAATGCGCTGGATCAACAGATCAGAAGTCATCAAAAATATTTAGACAGATGCTTCCCTTATATTTTTTATTGTGTTCTACGCAAATCTGTACGCGAGAGAGCGAGCCGCTCTAAAGTTTGAATAGCATTATACACGGACAAAGACATAAAGTCTGTAGTAAACCCTTCGCTTCTTTTTTATCCATTATTGTTAACATTCTCAGATGTAATATTAATTACAATATTAGTGCAAAGAACTCGCGTTATAGGTATATATTTTTTTTGTAAATACTTCCTAAAGTAGAGGGAAAAATCGCTGTCGTCTGACCGACGGAGTACCACATAGTCAAACCGTGCTTAGTAGACAGAAGTTAATAGCAATACGATTCCAAATATAATGATAGACGTGTAAAGACAGATTTGTAGTTCTGGATTAGAATCCGTCGCTCTGTTATCGATCTGCCTAAATTTAACTGCACTCCGAATACCTTGCAGAATTCTATTCCGGGATATCGTATACGGAACGGTTAAATTGGCATGCGCAATAAATGATTGCCGTTTAGATAAACTAGTCATATTAACCCAATCTTATCCAAATTAAAGCTGTACACACGTTCACTTTAACAGCAAAGTTCGAAGGCTCAGTTAAAACCTAACGTGTGTGGCAGGCTTAATCTTCATTTAGCGCAAGTCTTCATTGTCATATCTGTAGCATTTTCATACCGATCATTTTCTTTGTAAGTAATACATAACAATATTTCTTAAATGGACTGACACATTTTATTGTCTTCGATAAGTATCGAAATAGTAATATTTAATACAAGCTTTCGTCCGCGACTCCTTTTGCTTGAAATAAAAAAAAAAACGAAAGTGACTAACTTATGTGTTCTTCCATACCATGCTCTACATATATGCGAAATTTCATCAAGATCCGTTCAGCAGTTTAGGCTACAAAAGTCTGACAAATATCAATCCATCTAAACTTTAGCTTTTATAATATTTGTATAGATTAAATGTAAACTATCTCCGGCAACGATAATCATGTGGTTGGCACCAAACCAAAAGACTAACACCTATTCGATGACACACAATCGTTAGTCACACGCGGAAGTATGCGTAGAGAGTTGCCCAGACATTCTAGGTAGGTCAAGTTATATTGAATAACTGAGCGTTTTCAAGTAAGACGAGGGAACTTCAAGAGTAGATCCATCTTTTGACCACACAATAATAAGGATTGTCAACCGCATTAGCGATGAAATATATGTTTCAATAGCTTTTGCTCGCGACTACACGTGGAATAAAAAACAACAAAGTAAGTAGCCTATATGTTCTTTCAAGCTATGCTCTACATCTACGTCAAATTTGATCGAGATCCGTTCAGCAGTTTAGGCTACAAACTTCAACAAACATCCATCCATCTTAACTTTCGTAATAATAATGTTAGTAAGATCATAAAACCAATCATTGTAGCGTAAACTGTGCAATAGTTGTGTTAATCCTTATGCAACCTAAACACAAAACGCAATTTATATTAACAAGAATCGTTATAGCACGAGGAGCGTTTGTTTGCCATCCTTAGCATTGATAGGACAATCAATACAGCTGTGGTCTATAACGGCGTTTACTCTACGAAATTAATTTGCATACTGTAGATGCCCGCAGTCTATGTAATGTATTCCTTATATATATATCAAATCCCGAGTGTGCGCCAAGTGCCGTGTTCGTGAATTTTCGTGGGTTTTCATAGGTCAATTAAAATAGTCAAATCGATGACTTTCGATTTTATTCTATCGGCTTTTACAAATTTTTTATATACTAAAAACAAAATAACTCTATATCTGTCAAATATCGTGAAACATATTACAACAATTAAAACGATTTGGAGCCATCGATAAAGAAGCCTGTATATGCCAAAAATTATTAAAAACCCACTTAATTTCAATCCATAATCATAATCTTAGGTAATTTTTCGGAAGTTTCGGTTTCGGTCCGAACAGAGAGCAAAACCGAAAGTTCAGTTTCGGTTTCGGCTGGAAAACCAGTTTCGGTCGAACACTAAGAAGTAATTAAGTATTGTAAGCTTTAATAAACAATACAATTATGGTATTTTAATTGTTATTGGGTATATAAAATAAAACTTATAAGTACAAAACTACTCTAGTTACATCGTTTAAAACAAGGTAAAGTAATTACAATTATCTATAATTGTATTGATTCCAACAAGTGTAGTTAATCTTAATGTTGCTACTTTTTATTACTTTCCTTACAAAGCTTTGAAATAGATACTATGTCGTAATTACTATGAAGTTTTTCCATTCTTTTTTTTTATATATATAACAAAAGGTGGCAAACGAGCAAGCGGCCACCTGAATCCACCAAAATGGCGAAACGACCGCTGCCCATAGACATCCGCAATTGCAAATGCGTTGCCTACCCTTATCCGAAAGAGGAGGAGATGCACATAAAGAGGATATTTCCCCTTCCTATGTATCTCCTCCTCCGTGAAATCCACTTTCCCTTCCCATTCTCTCCTTACAAGAAAAGGGCGGTAAAGAGAAAGGGACTTAAATAAGGCCTCCGGCACCACACTCATCAGACGAAACACGGAATTGCTTCCATTTCACGCCTGTCTTCTGTGTGGTCGTGGTATTACACCGGGCGTGCCGGTCCATTCGTGCTAAGATGTTAAAGCGGGCACTACCATTCTATTACCTTTTTTCCTGATAAATTCTCTTAATTGTTTATTAAAAGTGAGCTTCCACCGCCTTAAAAAATCACTGAAACAATACATGGGACTTTTGTTTTAACATTTATGTTTGTACGTTTTATCTACAAGTCCTCTAGAGAATTGCACTTGACGATGCATTAGTAATGTAGTGTTTAGCTTACTCATAGATATAAACTGTTATCTTTTTTATAATCTAAAACATAGGCATATTACACAGACTATTAAATACTGTTCCCGTGCGGCTTCATTCGCAAGTATCCGAACTTCACGCATGACTTTTCCAATTTATTCACCCCCAAAATTAAATAGCGTGAATGTATTTATCCTATAGTGTAGGTAAAATGTTATTTAAAAACTAACTTATATCTATACTATTACAATAAAGCGTAAACACACACTTCTTTGTTGACTAAGATGTCAGCAGTTACAGCATATTTTTGAATAATAATTTTTAATAAAAAGCCGTACACTTACGTCACGCTTTAGACTATATATTTTCACGCCATTAAACTTACTGGGTAAATATTTTGGAGAGTTGCTGACAACATGAAGAAAGAAAGATTGCTAAGGTTTGTCATGTCATGTCATGTCATTTTGATATTTGCTATTGATAATTTGACAAATGTAAACAAAAAAAATTAATAGTTTCATGCGGATCAAGCCGCACGGGAACAGCTAGTTATTCATAAATATGTTGTGATTGCTGACATCCTACGCCATTAAGTAGTGTGTGTTTACGCTTTAGTATATTAGTTTAGATAATGTAGATTGAAAATGACCACCCTCTAAGTCTCCGCTAGTGTACAAATGAAAGGTTCACAATGCGGTTCAACGATTAGATGTAAGAAGTCAATAGCCACGTCTGCGCACGCGTTAGGCCAGCCTTGAACCCTTGACCTCTGTATCGCTGACTCATTTGCAAATCATGGAATGCTCCAAAGACATTAAAATATATAGACAAGGCATAGTGAAAAATATTTCACACTGGTACTTTCTATGAAAGGTATTACATCAGTTTTAAAATTTAGTCCTTTTATTGACATGTAATAGACCATTTTTCAAAATTATAAGTTCTATCTTTAGTTATAAAATAAACTACACAGTGCTACAAGCATTTTAATATTCTTTAATAATACCTATTGGCAATTAATAAGTGTGTTAACTATGTATCTTCTATATACTTTTTAAATCTCTTTGGAATGCTCTCACCTACACGATGAATAACATAAATTGACTGTAGACGGCATTTTTTTCTCTGATTACCCTAAACTAGATTGCCAGTTTTAAGTCATCGCACCTGTGATCTAGTACTCAGAATCGTTAAATGAAGGACAAATTAATTATAAGGTAAGTAAGTCACTACACTTATTCTAGTTATCTCATATTAAATTTAGTTGCTACCAATTAGATGCTGGAAAAGACAGTAAACTGTATTTTAATACTTTTTGTACGTTCTCAAGAGTTCGATGCCTTTGGAAGTTTCGTTCTTAGGTGACATGTACTTTTTAATATCGCATTTCATTACTCTGGTCGAAAAAAGGTTGTCTGGATCGTCCCTTACTAGGTCATTTACCTTTGCAAACAGAATTGTTTTTAACTCTTCTTTCAACTAGCACTTTCCTCAATAGACATGTTGAATCTGACTTAAATTATGTTTCCGGTTAATTTCTGTCATCTTCAGCCATAGTAATTTAGGTTAAAAGGTTAGAGTGGTATGGGCATGTTATGAGAAGCGATGAATCGCATGTAACAAGAAGGACGTTAGTTATGTGTGTGGAAGGGTACACCGGTAGAGGTAGACCTAGAAAGAGATGGATGGATTACGTGAAAGGTAACATGATCAAAAAGGGAGTGATGACTGAGATGACGTATGATAGAATTATGTGGAGGACAAAAACCTGTCGCGCCAACCCTACGGGAGTAGGATAAGGAGTATGATGACGATGAAATTGGTCTTAAGCTATCTTGATTGTCTTCAACATGTTTTTACCGTGGACTTGGTTCAGCTGTTGGTTACATGTTACGATTGAAAAATGCCACAAAATAGTTTCTGGTTGCACGCCAAGCACCGTCTGATAAAATCCCAGTGACGTCATCACGTCCTATATACCCAGACACGGCGTCGGGACGCCGGGCGCCGATCTACCCTGTCTCACCCCTTACACGGTTACTCTAATTTTGGTTATTGGAAAATACCTATAAAAATAACTGTAAAAATTTGACAAAAAGTTCCAATAAAACCTAAGTATTGTATTCTTTGTGGTCTATACATAGATAATAATATTTGCATATTACAATCGTGTTCTATTAGAACTTGCAAGAGAATAAAGCAAATAAAGCATTTAAGTCCATTTATTGAATTCCTCTTGTTTCTAACTTACCACGAAACATTTAAACAAAGACGTGTACATTACTGGCATTAACAATAATGTTACATCACGAAGTAAATCACTTTCTAAGATAAAGTTCAATGGACGCGTTGACTGGATAATAATCGTAACATTCACGAACAGCGTATAAATTATTTGAACGGCCTACACGAACATGTAAATTTCTTGGCTGTATTTACAAGTATGCGTTCAATTTATAATGAAGATGTGAAGAAGAAAGTTTATCTCCAAGATATGGTTATGACTGATTAGGTTATATTACATTGAGAATTAAATCGTTTCATTGGAATTTATAATTTGCAGTTTGTATAGAAAAATACCAAACAGACGGCATTGATTGATAAAATAAGATAATAAGATTCTTTGTTGTAGAAACAGTGATTACAAAATCAATAGTGCCTTGGCTCTAATCTCTCTTGGCTTAAATCCTGTGCTTAAGAAGCCAATGCCTTCACTTTCAGATATATTATACAAAGAGGATTTATATAGAGAAAAGATTTGTATTTTTGTATGTATTGAAATAACCCAAAAACTACTGGGCCGATTTTAAAAATCCTTTCACAATAAGAAAGGTAATTTACGAGTATCTATAAGTAGGCTATATTTTTAATTTCACGCGGGCTAAGTCGCTAGTAAAAAATAAAGAAACATGAATTACTTGTTAACCGTCTCAGATGTGTGCTGGTGATATATGTGTAAGGTTGAGAGCGTAAGTGTGTGAATGTGTATTATTGAATGCCTGCAGTCTGATTGGCCTCTGATATACAGATGAGCGTCAAAATGTTAAGAGAAAACTAAAGAATTGGATATCTATCATCTTCCAGATAGATCTTACGTCATTGAAGTCAGCATACTACGGAGTCTTAACGCTGAAAAATGCGCGCGTGCAGTTTCTCACGTTTTTAATTTACTTTCATTAATATGATGTAAAAACACGTGTAATGATAAAAAATATCAATATATTCAATCAAGTATGGATTTAGATTTGGGGTAATCGGTCATTGTTTTATTATTTTTGCAAAAAGTCGAATGAAATGACACATCCACACTTGTCTTTCCATGGTTACTTAGCATTTTCTACACGAAGGGACTCCTTTAATGAACTAAGTACTCGAAGTATGAAAGTAACAAAATAAAACATCATCTTCTTGTCCTCATCCCACTCAGGTAGGAATTAAGATAGAAATGATTCAGTATTAAAACTAAATATTTTTGCAGAATTATTATTAAAATAGTCTAGATCTAATAGAGGGGGCACACCTTTGATCAAACTATCGCATAACAGTTGTGCGACTGTCGATTGATTTGCAGCCAATTCAACTGTTTAGTTGCATAACTAAAAATCGAGTAGTGTACCTCCATATACACTCATAGCTTAGTCAAATATGGACGCTGTTACAGTAATTACAGACTACACAGTTATCAATTGTTACTGTGTAATATTCAACTTCCGTCTATGTTAATGTTTCGCAAAACAGATAGTAGGATTTGTAAACTATCAATGCAATGTACTATATTTAGCTTGATTGTAGTCATATAAAGAGACGACGTACCAATCTATACTATCTATACATCTATACAATTATAATAAAGCGTAAACACACATTTCTTTGTTGCCTAAGATGTCAGCAATCACAGCATATTTTTTAATAATTCTTTCTTTAATAAAAAGCACTAAACATACTTCACGCCTTAGGCTATATATTTTCACGCCATTAAACTCAGGGGGTATACAATACATACAATTTTGGATAAAATCCCTAATGTGGAAAAGAGACCATAAGTTGCTGCCAACATCAAGGAAGCAAGGTTGTCATCATGTCATGTCATTTTGACATTTGCAATTGATAAATTGACAAATGTAAACAATAAAATATAATTTTCATAATTTTATGCGGATGAAGATGCGCTTGGGAACGGCTAGTACTCAAATAAATGTATTACGCGAGTTATAGGTGACCACATTTTTGTGACAAATTTTTAATAAATTACAATAGAAAAAAAAATCCTTATATTACACTACTCATGATAAACTTACTACACTTACTGATTAAGATTTAAACAGTTCCTTAGCGTAGATTAATATCTACGACTCGTTTTAATTTAATTTTTCAAAATTCTGAAGAGTTTCTTCACAGACTTAACTTTTAGAATCGCTGTCCCATATCATAAGTCTTGTCGCCCCTCGACCTCGATAAAGAACGACGGATGCACACATATGAAATCATCGTGTGATGAGATAAATATTATGGTTATCCCGCATGCTAGATATCTTACTAATATTATAAATGCGAAAGTTTACATGGATGGATGGATGTTTGTTAGCGTTTGTAGCCTAAACGGCTGAACATATCTCCATGAAATTTGGTACAGGTTTAGAGCGTAGTCTACAAGAACACATAGGCCACTTTTTATCCCGGGAATAGTTGCGGTTCCCGTGGGATTCATTAATTTAGTTTTTTAATGTTTACTCGATCATTCTGCAACGGTTCAACATATCTTATTGAAATTTGGCACAGACATAAAACAAAGTCTGGAGTACACATTGGATAAGTTTCATCCCCGAGAAATGTCCGGTTCCCGAGGGTTACATAGCTTTTTGTAATTTATATAGTTAGTATGTTTTCTATTATCACGCAGACGAAGTTGCGCGCAACAGCTCGTCTAGAATAAATCTAACAACTAGACAAAAGATACTAAAATACTCTAGGTAAACAGAATTGAAGATTTGTAGTTTTAAACAATTATTATAATTGTAACTAGCAATATTAATTTAACACTCTACTAGAGATCTAGTCAGGAATGCGCGCGAAAATCCATCCTTCTAATGACATTGACAGCTGTCAGCTAGGGACGTGACGTTTATGCCGACAATCTATTGTTGCATCAATCCTAGAGCACGGTAGTAATTTTCTTCTTAACAGTAGTAACATATATAAAATGCTTTTGAGATAAAACAAACTAAATTATGGTAATATTTATAAAATAATTAGTTACTCTTTATGAAGTATTTTTAATTAATTTGTCTGCATTATGCAATCTGATAAGAAGTCGGAGTAATTTTATGGAAAAGGAACATACTGGCGTTCACTTAAAAAAATACTACAGCGCCCAGACCAATTAATTCTTAATACGACATTTACTTATTTTTCTACTTTTTTATTACTTTACAGAATATTGTAAATTCGTGCGATGTATTTGTTTTTACACGAGTCATCGATGTCTACACGGTAAGGTCCAATGTCAAGTGGGGACCCTGACCGTGCGAGGACGTTCACCTCGCATACTGTCGGATTAGCAATGCGCCCAATCGCAACACGTGATAGGAATTTATTAGACCAGTGGATGTGTACAGTCAGCTGCATAAATCTGTATTCAAAAAATAATAAAAAACAACCTATGTTACTCACGGATAACGTAGCTTTGTAATGGTAAAAACATTTTTAAATCGACCCAGTAGTTTTTGAGTTACTTCAATACATGCAATAATAAAAATCTTTCCTCTTCATAATATTGGTATAGATTTTAGAAACTAGGCTTTTGGTTTTAAAAAGATGTATTAACTTATCCGTGAATATCTTATAAATCGGAATTATGCAGTCACGTGGGTACATGTTTTTGAAACAGAAAGCATATATAAGTTTCTATAGTTAGGTAAATGTATGCACATTTATGAAGCTGACTGTACTTTCAGTATGCATTGCAACTACCGATTGGATTAGCTAGTGGTCTATTAAGCTCAAAGCTATTGAGATAAGTATATATTTATTTTATTGTATTTGTATGTAAAGAAGGTATATTAAGTATACCATCTAATAAAAATCCATAATATCGCAATATCGGAAGAAATTATGCGCTATCGATCTTTGTAATACCGTTTTAAATCTGCCTTTGACTGTTGTGAAATTATTGTCCGTAAAATGTACAACAAGAATTTTTTCCCAAATCACAAATATGTGGACATACGATGTGCAGCGGTATGTCCTCGACGGTATTTCTAAACCAGTACGACTTAGGTTCCTTAGCGAGCCTACCATTTCCTCAAAGGCCGGCAACGCATCTGTAATTCCTCTGCTGTTGTTAACGTCTATGGGCGTTTGACCTCCTCTGTGTTCCCACCGCTCGTTTGCCCCCTTTTCTTATAAACTACAAACTTTAATATACATAAACACAAACCGTAGATATACTTTATTTTAATCTTGTAAGACGCTGCATTGCAGCAAGGAGCTACTGCAGTGTGTTCACGTTTTATTTCTATATAAAAATCGATCGCAAGTCGTAACCTTGCCCGTTGTGCGTTGTCATGGTGCTATACTGTTAATATTATAATGTACAATCGATTAAAGACTTTAAAAAAATGAACTTTATGTTTTTTAGTTGTCAACAATGTTTTGTACATGTTTTGAGAGTGGAAACACTCTTATAGTTCTAAAAATGTGTGTCAATATTAAAATGTATTTTAAAAAGAATCAGCTCAAACAATTTAATCAAGATAAAAAAGTAGTTCATACTTTGTTATTAAATGTTATAAAAACATTTAAATTAATTTCTTTATCTACCAGATAGAAGCTCATTGTAACCGTGTCACTGAATTTTAAGGAGGCTTCGCTAGACCTTGCTGTTAAGTGTCCAATTACCATACTGAGATAAGTTGATAATACACTGAGTTCATTTTTATCGTAAACTATTTGACATATACAGTGGTTAAGAAATTAAGGAGGAAAAGGTAAGCATGGTATGGGCATGTTATGAAGAGGGATGAATCACATGTAACAAGATGGACAGTAATTATGAATGTAGGCCGGTAGAGGTACACATAGAAAGAGACATGAACAAAAAGGGAGTAATGAGTGAGACGACGGAGGAAAGAGTCATGTGAAAGACAACAGCATGTCGCTCCGACCCTACGGGTGAAGGATAAGGAGGAAGATGATGATATACCAATATTGGTATAGGCCAGAGATACCAACTTTTTCTCATAGAGCACTTTCAAAGTATTTTGTTGCGTTGAATGCTATGTTTCTATAATTTTTTTTCTTCCCTTCTACTCGTGAACCCCCAATCAATCCGTCTTTATGCACCTTTTCTGAGCATTGTTTACTTAAATGAACCTATTTATGTAGGTGTAAAATACAGATAAAACCTACAAGTGTTAATTTTGAAAGTTTGATGAATGGATGGATGTTTGTTATAGTTTGTAGCCTAAACGGTTGAACGGACAAATTTTGGCATAGACGTAAATATGTGTTCTTCTAGACTATCCTATAGGATTTTTCTTAATTCCACGCGGACGGTGTCGCGGGCGAAAGCTAGTATCACATATATAGGAAGTCCGCATTGAACAAAATTATAAACTTTAAAAAAAAAAAAATATCAGTTTTTATCAACAATATCTTGTTATGTTACCTGCTTTATTTTAACATTAACATAAGAATGCTTGGTTTAAATTACCTAAATACGTTCAAAATAATTCCTATTTAAAACCTTCAGAAGTACATAACGGAGCCATGACCGCGAAGGCTACCGTGAATAAAGATTACAAGGTTTTTAAGAGTTATACATGTTTAAGTAGTCTAAACTTAATAACTACGTAAAGACAAGTGAAATATTTGTATAGATGGATGTTTGTTAGAGTTTGTAGCCTAAACTACTGAATCGATCATGATGAAATTTGTCACAGTGTAATATAGTCGGTAAGAACACATAGACTACGAAACATTTTTTATTAGACCCTTTTTAAATGTTGCATATTAGCAGATTACATCATATTACGAGTAATATTGTAAATGCGAAAGTTTAGAGGGATGGATGTTTGTTGATTTTGTAACCTAAACAGCTGAATGGATTTCAATGAGATTTGGTATAGATGTAGAGGATAGTCTGGAAGAACACATGGGCTACTCACTTTTGTGTTTTTTTAAATTTTACGTTGACGGAGTCGCGGGGTATTATGCTAGTCTTTTTATACATGTATTGGCAATAGAATTACTATGAATTGCATCAAATTGCAACAAGGAAACGTTTCCAACAATTGCTTTTAATCAAAACTCCAAGCTATTCAATTTCCCGTTAGCCTACGTTTGGCAACGCCCTTGTAATCGATAAGTATTGAAACTAGTGATGTCACCGGGCGGGGTTTGTACACTTGCAGTTTGGGTGTGGCAGTTTTATGTATGGTCTTTATTACAAGCTTAATTAGTTATACTATAAGTAATAAATACATAGGGATATTAAGGACGCTAAAAAGCACTGGAAAACGAGTTGGAAGTCTAAATACTAAACGTCTTTTACTTGTTTTTTCACATGTACTGATTCATATTAAACAAAACCTCCAAAAAACCTTTACATTAGAGGTGGAGATTGTCATAAAACGTTTAAAGTATAATTGACACTTTTCTCTCTCTCTCTTCTTTCTGTTGCTATATTTGTCTCTGTCTGATTGTACATCTGTGTGGTCTATATTGCACTGGGTTGTTTATGAATAGAACACGCTCGCGCCAGCTGTAACGTGTCAGGAAGCCCGACCCGAGTGGTGTCGGGTGTCGAGCATTGTTCACGATTTCCCTTTTATTGCAACTTAATTAGAATCGATCTTTTTCGGAATTGCCAGTTGTACTTTGCTTTTGTAGACAGGTGGACGGTGTTATTCAAGATGAGTCTAACTCGTTCACTGCTACCGACTCGACTAGCGAGTTTACTTTAATACTACAGAAAGGATACGTTATTGTATGGATGGTATTCATCATCATCATCATCCACTTGCCCTTATTCCTTACGGAGGGTCGGCACAGTATGTGCTGCTCTTCCATACATCTCTATCAGCCGTCTTATCTGAATCCACTCCCTTTAACATATCCTCTTTCACACAATCCATCCATACTTTCTTCGGTCTTTCTCTACCTTTGTAGCCATCCACATTCAATCGTAACTCTTTCTGGTTTATGTCCCCATCGTTTCATAACATGTCCATACTACGCTAACCTTTTGCTTCTCAATTGTTGTATGGATGGTATTAGGTTTATTTCGTCGTCTTAAACTAATCTTCAGGACAATAATAGTATAGCCAATAAAATCCTTTGCCGGTTCCAATAATGCCACGACCACAAGTATTTCGTCTAAGTCCAAACAATTTAAGAGATAATATTTATGTTTTTTTACAGGTGTACTGATAGTGGAAACTTTCAGTTATATGATACTGAAGTAAGCTGATACACAAAAGTGCATGTAATATAAGAGTACAAGAGCCATTCTATAATTCCGTTTCGCTTCTCTGATCCCACTCTCGTTATCCAAACTTTTACTTTTCAAAGATAATTAAGTACATAATGCGCTCTAATACTTTTTTATGTAACTGTACAATTTATACAAACATTCAGTTTGAAATACTCTGAATACGGACATTTGTAAATATAAATTCTCTACAAGATTTTATGCATAGCTTTGTTCTTGCAAGTGTTGAAAAATTTACTGCTGCTTTTAAATTTAGTAAAGATTCTGTTGTAATCCTCTCCTTATCCCTACCTTGGATTGGCATACATACTACATCATACTATCAGCCGTCGTATCTGAATTTACTTCCTTCATACACATATCCTCTATAACACAATCCATCCATAATTTATTTGGTCTATCCATACCCATGTTTCTAGCCACATTTAGTCTTACTATAGTTATATACTTATACTATACTATACTTTAGGAACCCAAATTATTCCCGAAAGGCTGAGAATCTCGATTGAATGGTTCACTTTGATAGATTGATGGTGAAAATAATTGTATAATTAAAATATCACAAGACGTGTCAAGAGATAAAATAGATGTATGTAACGTCACAGGTGCGTGGTAACCTGTTCTGTTCCCTTGTTTGTGGGCAGTGAAGCGCGGCTAATGCACGATGCTATCATACGGCTTAGGGTAGCTACACACTCATGTCTTTATTCTATACTAGCTTTCGCTCGCGACTCCGTTCGCGCGGAATTAAAAAAAAAAAACAAAAGCAACTAGCCTATGTGTTAATCCAGACTATTCTCTACATCTATGCCAAATTTCATTGAGATCTCTTTAGTCGTTTAGGCTACAAATTCTAACAAACATCCATTTATCCATTCATCTAAACTTTCGCTTTTATAATATTAGTAAGATGAAAATACACTAATACGTTAAGAGTCTACAAATACCACAAAGAGATCACCCATGAGATAGACTGACCAGATGAGAACGGGTATGAAAGTCCTCATGCACCCTGTGTAAAAACAATTAGGGATAATTGACGTCAACTTGTGAAACGATTTACTGACACGTGATAACTACAACTGCTAAGACTGTAATGAAAGAACGACATAGATCACGCTGGAGGACGAAACTAAGCTGGCTAGATGATGTCGAACGAGATGTTAAATATCGACATCAAGGGCTGGAAACGAAAAGATAGACTTACATATATGGAGAATAAGCCCACACGCAGCTGTAGTAGTAGAAGAAACCAGCGGACTTATGAAGCAAGGCAAGTTCATCATCATCCATTTGTTCATCATCCATTCCTTATCCCTTACGA
>NW_013525336.1:1297149-1302595 GCF_000836215.1 Papilio polytes | reverse complement strand
TTCGGTCTTCCTCTACCTTTGTAGCCATCCACATTCAATCTTGACACTTTCTGGTTTATGTCCCCATCGTCTCGTCCTCGTCGTAAGCAAGGCAAGTCTTATGTCACCTAATCAGTTTTTTACTATGAGCACATGAGTCTCTATGTCAACTTTAACTAAAACCGATCGTTTAATACCACTAATAAAGATATCTCCTGGAGACAGTTTTCCTACAAATAGAGAGTTTTACTATATTCTTATATGAAACTTTACTCTCACAATAACTTGCCATATTTCCAAGTGGTTTTGTTTTACCGTTGATCTATTCGCGATAGAAACTTCCCACGGTGTCCGCAGTAACCTGTTAGTCATTGTGTATACCATTTCAAGCGGAACTCATTTCATATGTGATACTTAAACAAACTAAATAAAAATGTCCTAAACGTGGCTATTTTCAGTACAAGGTCATAGACTATCTGTGATGAAAATATTTGATTATGATAAGAACGTTTTAGTTTGTAATAGTTTTATGGGATGGCTTACGCAATTTAAAAAGACAAAAATACAAAGCCTTTAATACTATTAAAAGATGAACAATCAAGCCGTTACTAGCGAAATATAGAAATACTAGCTTTCGTCCGCGATTTCGTCGTCATGGTATTAAAACAAACAGAAGTAAATATTATATGTCCTTCTAGACTATCCTTTAAAGCCGTGCCAAATTTCATCGAGATCCGTTCAGCTGTTTAGGCTATAAATCCATTATTTCATCTAAACTTTAGTAAGATGTATAAATAAAAAAACAATAAATCTGTCTCAAGGGAACCGTATATTTTTACAAGACATTCACCTTTTAAGGTGATAAGACGGTGGATTTCCACTCTATAGGATTGGTACATACTTTTGTTAACATAATGTCCTCTCTCACTTTCTCTTTGCAAAATAAGAGACAACAATAGAAGTCTGATAGTCTTAAAATGTAACTACAAAGTATCTCAGTGTGTCCCAGGGTTTAGCGTACGCAATGTCATTGCTCTTGTTGTCGCAACGCACAATGGTCGCAGATAACACTGTCTTTGAAACACTAGCCTCGCCGCAGAGTACGTCTTTTTGTATTAAGCTATTCACACGAGGACCGTGAGGCAAGACAGTAGATGCAGTACCGCTGATAAAAATATCAAATAACTGCTAATATTATAAAGATTTGTATTTTTGTATATATTGAAATAATTCAAAAACTACTGGGCTAATTTTATAAATTATTCCACCGTTAGAAAGGTTATTTATCTATGAGTAACATAGGGTATATTTTTTTAATTTCAAAGCGGCGAAGTCGCGAGCAACAGCTAGTATCAAATAATGCGTTTTATTCTGTCTCGGCGTTAACGCATTCAAATGACAGAACTATTGTTATATTCTATTCTACTTCATTGTGCTACCCTCGTGTGAAAGCATTACAGATACCTCTGATATGTAATTAAATAGACCTTCTTGATAATAATCTTAATTGGATTAGTCGGATAAGAAAACTTTTTTCTATCTGTATTGACAGGAATAGGACTTAGTGATTAGCGTTCAATGGGTGTTACTTGTATATTAGATAAGGTATTAAATTGCACTCTTGTTACAAATTAAATTAGGAATCGTGTCGTAATATTCCACATAAACTTCTTATAATAAAAACTATTATACTGCCTATTACACTAATAATTCAGACAAGCAAACCGGTAAATTTTTATAAATAAAACATACGCATTTGTATTCAAATACCCGACAGCTCAGTGGTTAACGGTCGGCTGTCAAACGACCGTAGTTCGAATCCGGCCGCATTGTACTAATCCCTTTTTCTCTCATTACAGGTAACGAGCTTGGAATAATAAGCAGGTATAGAGTGGTGTTCATACATAATTCATATTACAGTGGACGCCTTTTGGTTAGATAATTGCAACACTTTCGTATTGCGAGCTTGAAAAGTATGCAGAATTTATTTCTTATAAGAGCTTGCGAACACCTTTGACTAAAATATTGCACAATTGTTTAGTCTCGCGTTGATTCCTGTAAGTTTATATGGAGTGCACACTACTCGATTTTTAGCTGCGCAACTAAACAGTTGAATGGGCTGCGAAACAATCGGGAATCGCACAACAGTTGTGTGATGGTTTAGTCAAAGGTGTGCGGCCGCTCTAAGAGTTATAACGCTTAGAGTGTAATTATTGTCTATATTGAGAGTGTATGAATAGAAAATAACTTCCAACGTTGTATAATCATTAAATTGTGAAGTAAAAATAAGGTAAGCGTATTTAAACAATCGAGCAATTAGACGCATCTAACTAATACACGACTCAACGGATCTTGTTGAAATTTGTTTTTTAAATCGTAATCGAAGTCGCGCTGAAATGTCACAGCAAAACTTCCATTTGACAAATTATACATTATTGTAATATAGTTCTGAAGTCTGTATACCAATTTGCGAAACACATCCAAAATGGCAATAGCCTAGACCAAGTTTACAGTTAAAAATAACGCATAGAGTTTTTGCCTATAGCCCTTTATTCAAGCAGAAACCATCAAAAATGTACTTTACTTTGGCTTTATTTAGTACAATTCCGTTAGAATAGTCGCACGATATGAGCCTTGTTCGTGGAAATGATGTTCCACTTTTTACTTCCCCAGCAGAGAGTACAGTCCGCTGCAAAAACATCAGTACTTTTACAATACTTATTTATATAGGACTTCGGCTTTAAAAATCTTAAGCACGTATTTGTCAATAGCGTGTTTTCGTAGTCAGAAGCGTATAGATGAATTCGTGCATTCATGTTTTCAAAATCGAATGCGTGTACTAGTTTTTAAAGTTGTGTTATTATTTATGTAGCTGACTGTACATACTACCGGATGCTTTGTCGCTACCTTTTGAGGTCTATGTATAAGGTAAGATTCCCACGGTACACCAGAGACAAAATCATAATTACAATGTTCATAATTATTGAATAAAAACTTTTTATGCAAAGTAACTCATAATTTCTTGCGATTTAGTCCGCGTTGTATTAAAAAAATATATAAAAAGTATAGCCTAAATTACTCACTGATAATATAGCTTTTTAATGGTGAAAATTTTTTGTGATCGCCCTTATAGTTTTTGAGTTATTTCAATACATAAAAAAATACAAATCTTATTATAATATTAGTAAAGATATTGTAAATAATAATCAGAGATTCATAAAACCACTGACTCGATTGGTAAGTTCACTTTTGTCCACAAAATATGGCATGAAACATATTAGTCTTAAAATTATTGACATGGTTTATTGATACCTTAGCAGTTATCGATAATTGAGGTCCGTTTAAGCTACATGCAAATAAATTAATGTCGAACAAAACAAAAAGTATGACAGATTTGTACTCGCCCACAAACCTCTCAGAGCTGAGTCACTGACCTAAGGCAAATAATATTTACACAACAGACACGATAGTTCTTTGAATTTTTATATTAGAAACTATTATTTTTATTTTGAGTAATTCATATCATTGTATAAATCACGTCATCAGAAATTACCATTGTCATACTAATTAAAGTAAAAAAAAAAAACGGATAAAGTACAGTCTTAAAGTTCTTAAAAAGACAGACACAGACAAAAACTGTTTACATTTCCTAATTTTTCTTCCCACATGAAGTTTATTTTAATTCACTTACCTCCTTAGTTTAATAGCGAGAAAATATGTAGCCTAAAGCATCTCGTAAATGTAGAGCTTTTTATTAAATAAAGAATTTTTCAAAATCATGCTGTCATTGCTGACATTCTACGCCACAAAGTACGTGTTTACGCTTTTTTTATAAGTATAGATTAAAATTTATTTTTTATGAAAATGAAAAATCTGTTTCGATTACTCGACACTCACATTTATCTTATATCATTAGAATCTATAAGTATACATATAAACATATATTTTGCATGTCTCGTCTGCATATCGCTTAGTGTTTGACACGTTGTCGTAGGTCGCAGTTATAAATAATACGTCTGATTGATGTTCCGCGGTGTAATGCGGTTTGAATTTTATGCAAACCTCTGTCATAATGGATTAGTACTGTACATTTCATTCATCAGTGTTGAGCCTCGCTACACACGGTCAGTTTTATCTGACAATTTTATCTGAACAGAAGAATCGTTCAGATAAATCTAACAAAACTGGGAACTGTTGAGTTCTCAGTTTTGAAAAAGCTACATTATCACTAACATACAAACATTATTATTTTTTTAAATACGTGCATACGAAGTAGGAAGCAAAACCTAGTGACGTAACGTATAAGATATTTTGAAACCCCTATTTCTTTCAGAGAGTATTTGTAGACATGTTTCGTCTGTTGGAACTACGTCTTCTATAGTTGGTTTGAAACAGTTTTTTCATCTTGGTGACTATCTCATCCGAGAATGAACCTACGTATTCTGCAATTACACTTAACCGTTTGAATGAACCACGTCAAAGCGATCTACATTTCTACACATTAAATGCATTTGTGTAACTTGCCATCGTTACTGCATATTTTTTTTATAACATAAGGTGGCAAACGAGCAAACGGCCACCTGAAATCGCCACAATGGCGAAGTGACCGCTGTCCATAGACATACGCAATTGCAGATGCGTTGCCTACCCTTATCAGACGGAGGAGGAGACGCACATAAAGAGGATAGTTCCCCTTATTTTCTTTTTATTATTTGCCTTATCGTATAAATATAACTTGTAAAACATTTTTGAATGAGGAAAATCTGTTTAATTATTAAATTACGACGATTTTCATCTATTAATATCGAGTTGAATAGCATTTTTATTATTTAAAAAACTTGCAAATGAATGTAATGTTGCAATAGATTTAAATAATGGTAAACCTTGTGCTTTATTATAGAGGCAATTTAACTAGAAATATATAGCTTGAGGATGCCAAAAAAGTATAGAATTACACTTCATCCATGACCCACTGTATTTGCTTGTTTATGCCATAATAAAGCGAAAATCTTGGCAATTTGTTGACAATTAACCTTGAGGCGAAAGTATATTTCTACAATTTTGTTTCATAAATGTATCTTATTTGACTGTAATATTGACTTAATTATACGCAGTTTATATTTATAGGACATAATCATCATCATCATCAACTCTCCCTTATCCCTTACGGAGGGCCGGCACAGTATGTGCTCTTCCATACATCTCTATCAGCCGTCACATCTGAATTCACTCCTTTCTTAGCATGTCCTCTTTCACAATCCATCCTTACTTTCTTTGGTCTTCCTCTACCTTTGTAGCAACATTCACTCTTAACACTTTCTGGTTTATGTCCCCATCGTCTCGTCGCATAATAAATAGTGTTTTTAATTTTTTATTACTACATATCTATCCCTATTTATCCCTACTTCATGCCTCTAAAACTAATTTTGTTTCTGAATTAATGACATAGTACTAGCGACATGGGTGT
>NW_013525336.1:1289418-1296846 GCF_000836215.1 Papilio polytes | reverse complement strand
AATATTGTTTTTTTCCTTTTATCTTGTTAACATATAGCAATTAGTAATAGTAAGTGACGTCCATCTGCAAAACGCTGAGAAAGTGGCGGTCACGGCTCGACGGACGAGACGTTTTTTACGCAACACTTTTAATAGCACGGCTTAAAATATAAACTGACAGCAACAAATTTACAGTAATAAAAGTAATAATAAGTTGTATATAATCTTATTTGGATAACATTTACGGTTGCAATTCACGAAATTGCACATCATAAAGGTAAATATTTTCTTAACAACATAATCAGATAAGCGTCAATTAGTTTTTGCTGTATTGAAATTTGTCAAAATGTACGATTCATACCTCATGTATGTTTTTTTATATAATTAGCGTTAATCTTAAATTATTGAAATTATCTGGAATATCTTGTTATATTAAGCTCACGTTTAATTCCTTTTGTTTGTTTTGAATTTTAAAATCGCCATATTTTGTAACTTGTACCATACAAAGTGATTTGAGATCTGTTTACATTCATGAATAAATTAAGTTTGATATATTTTTTATTTCAGTAGACTGATTGCTGTTTGCTCTCGGATTCGTAACGGACTTTGTGCAATTTGTTCTTTTAATTCCGACGGCAGTGTAGTAACATCTTGCTTTTAAATCATACTTCATACTAATATTATAAATGCGAAAGTTTAAATGGATAGATGTTAGTTAGAGTTTGTAGCCTAAACGGCTGAACGGATTTCGATGAAATTTGGCATAGACGTAGAGGTTAATCTGGAAGAACTCATAGGCTTTTCAGTTTTGTTTTTTTTAATTCCACGCGGCCGGAGTCGCGGGCGAAAACTAGTAATAAATAAATACTTTATTATTTCACCTAAAAATATACATTTCATGAGAGCCTTGGCTCCAGCACTAGGTTCCCCTGTAACATAAATATATATAGATACATATATAAATGATAAGCATTTTTACAATTGTAGCAGTTTGAACGCTAACAGATGAATGCTATGACATATTTTGCATGAGCAAACTCGCCCTGTTCAACCACGATCGCAGAAGACATATGTCAAGTAACTCCAAGTCAAGTAACGCGTTTCGTCTGATAAGTCGTCTGATGATCTTTTTTATATCTGCGAATGTTGTGTTTGCCTGTAAATGAAACATGTTTATGTTTATGCTTTTTACTGAGTTTCAACGTAAAGTACGTAAATCTATTTTAATATGTTTTGTTGGCATTCCTATAAAAATAAATAAATAAGTATGCGGATTTCGGATAGGCACTTTCTTCTTTCCTTAAGTAACTGACAATTGTATCAACGAAACTGGTTACTTTTTCTTTCACTGAGATTTTAATTAAAATCTTATCTAAATTGATTTTTATTGAGTTTAGTTTAAAGTTTCTATCTCCAGCACGTTCTATTTATCTCTTTGTTGATTTGAATAAAGGACACTTCTAAAATGATATTACGTTTCTAACAAAATTAATTGTCTTCTTTGAATGATGATCGTTTATCAGAGGCCATTCAATTTATAAATTGTAAGGGTGTTGATACATTAAAGTGTAACGGAACAATAAATAGAAAATTAATTTATTGTTGTTTTCTAATTTAAATGTTGCTTTGGATTGATGAATTTTATAGCTTGCAATTAAAAAGGACTTTACATTAATAGTATCAAAGGAATTAATTTAACAATCACAAAAAAATGTTTTCCAATAAACGTATCTAAATAAGTTAGTTTTGATTTTTCTATTTAATCATCTTTTTAGTGTATATCCGCTATGAGAGGGACATAAACCAGAAAGTGTTAAGAATGAATGTGGATGGCTACAAAGGAAAAGGAAGACCGAAGAAAGTATGGATGGATGGTGTGAGAGGATATGCTTAAGAAAGGAGTGTGCTCGGATGACGGATGATAGAGATGTATGGAAGAGCACATACTGTGCCGACCCTCCATAAGAATTAAGGGCAAGTTGATGATGATAATGTTTAGTGTATATCCGCTATAGTGTTTTTCCACCCTTACGTTATTACTGTAATGACCGATACCTGTGATATATTGCTATTGAACGATGTCGTAAGTTTCGTGGAATAACATATTCAAGGCAATCGAATGACAATATTTAGACCTTGCGTAATACTTGCGTTAGTAAAGGGTACCTGATGTCAATAGTTGGTATCTAATGACCAATATAATCAGCTTTTGATGTCAATTCTATTGAAGTAAGTATCTATTAATTAAAATATTTTACTTCTTTAATCATTAGTCAATATTAATCTTACTTCTTACTAATATTATAAATGCGAAAGCTTAGATGGATGGATGTTTGTTAGAGTTTATAGCCCAAACGGCTGAACGGATCTCGATGAAATTTGGCAGATATAGACATAGTCTGGAACAACACAAAGGTGATATTCCAGACTATGTCTATATCTATATATATAATTTAAAAAAAAACAAAAGTGAGTAGCCTTTTGTTTTTTTTTAATTCCACGCGGATGCAGTCACGGGCGAAAGTTAGTGGCTTATAACGTAAGTTTTTAAACTTAGAATCTACACTAATATAATAGGATGTCAGCAATCACAACATTTTTTTGAATAATTGTTTCTTTAATCAAAAGCCCTACACTTACGACACGCTTTAGGTTATACATTTATACGCTATTAAACTTAGGGAATAAATAAATTGGAAAAATCCTACATGTAGGAAAGGGACCATAAACTACAAGCTGTCAACATTTTTGGGAATTGAGAATTTAACAAAAGTAAATAATACTTTTTTTAAACTTTTCTATGCGTATGAAGCCGCATGGGGAGAGCTAGTTTACTGAAGAACCCTACTGTGTGTATCAAAACTGTATACCTAGTTAGTGTACTGCGAAATTTGTCATGTAAATCCTAACGTGTGTGTTCGACATTACTCAATATTGAATAACCCTCCTGTAATAACGGCATAAATAAAAAAGACATGTTTGAATGCTTTCCTCCTATTTAGTATTTTTTATGCGAAAAACGGAATTTGCAAATATTTTTCCGATCACAATCCTGCAAGGGTTCAACGAACGCTTACTCACCTTATCTTTGTGTTGGTTTGTTTAAATGCATTCTCTTGAAAAAACAAACAGAATTAATCGTAATGTATGTCTGGAAACTTCAATATTATGTTATTATGAAACATTTCTTTTTAAATTTTTAGTTTAATTTAAAGCATTCGGGATAGCACTCCAGGAATCATTCCAAGTAAAGGAAAAAGTCTACGAAAATCGTTAGTGAAGTCGCGGTGCTGAATTCTTCGATTGTAACAAACGCAGTGTACCTAGTATTGCAGTAGGAATATGTTCCCAATCACGTGTACTCTCTGGTAATTGACTGCCTCCCACGTTGTTTATCACGGCGCCCAAATTGTCATCGGTGCAAGTGATGAGTGGAGAGCGTTTTTTTATTTTGATTTATATTTTCTGCTTGTTGAATCAAGGAATTGATATGTAGAAATTGTGACAAGTTTACGCTTTTTCCATACGTATTATACTTTATTGTTTTTTATTTGACAACAAAATATTTTACTCACAGTCTTTAACAAGCCCCTTAGTGTAATTCTCTTACCAAAAGTAATAAAAGGGACTCGGTAGTTAAATCTCGTTATCTATGGAATTTTTTATAAGAATTATTAATGAGGCTTTGGCAATTTCTCGTGTCTGCGACCAAAATCTATTTCATTACGCTGCGCCCGCGATAATATAAATATTTTATTTTAGATTCCCGCTATCCGCTCATAACTTATAAAATAAACGTCTCAATCGAATAAGGCGGGGTCAACTGATACTTATTTACATTTTATGAACACTATCTTAGTTTCGCGAATGTCTTAAATTTGTTAGAGGTGAATGACCTTACAGTTTATGTTATTTAATCTAATCATTACTAATCAAACTAAAGTACTACTAATAAAACTAAGTAAAACTATATTTGTAAGATTTTAAAGCTCTGCTTTTTTTGGAAAGCTTCTAGTACAAAAGTCAGCTAACCGAATTAATTACTAATCTTACTAATATTATAATTGCGAAAGTTTAGGTGGATGGATGTTTGTTAGTTTGTAGCCTAAACGGCTGGATCTCGATGAAATTTGGCATCGACGTAGAGGATACTCTGGAAGATCACATAGGCTACTCACTTTTGTTTTTTTTTAAATTCTTTAACGGTGTCGCCGAAAGCTAATTTTATAATAGTGTAGCACTTTAAAAATGACATTTTGATATTCAAATGATAAACACAGATTTCGTAGTACACAGTATTACACTTGTCGATTTAGTAATGTCGAGGACATTGGAGAGGTTTTGTAGACCGTTAGAAAGGCTAGACTAGATATTACATTAGTTATCTTGCATTCCATACGATATAGCACGTAGACAATTCAAAAATATTCTTTACTAGCTGCTCGCGACTTCGTCCGCGTGAAATTGAAAAATAATAAAAATGTATGTTACTCACAGATAAATTACCTTTCTAACGGTCAAAGAATTTTTAAAATCGGCTCAGTAGTTTTTGTGTTATTTCAATACATACAAAATTACAAATCTTTTCTCTTTATAATGTTAGCATTGAGTTAGAGTATATCTTAGTTTCCTCGCAGAAATTATACAGGTAGAAACTATAACATCACGTATCTCTGCATATACAAATAGTTAAATGATCCGCACTTACCTTCCGGCTATCATCATAAGACATGACATGAGAAACTAGCACGCTATTACTAGGTAAAGCTCGCTGCAGGCTATCTAGATGATTCAGATAATGCTAGATAACTAGCCTTCTACTCAAATTATTACATAGAGCTTCCTTTTTGTGTAAATACAACCACAAACAGTAAGAGCGCATCGACATAACCACCCTTGGCCCTGCGAATGTTGTATGCGTAAGACATTTCACCACGTAACAAAAGCGCACACGTTTGACTAAACTATCGCACAAGCGTTAAGTCGCACTTTGATTCCCATGAGCTTATGATTTCACAATACTCGATTTGCAGTTGTGCAACTAAACAGTTGAATTTGCTGCGAAACAATGGACAATCGCACAACTGTTGTGCGATAGTTTGTCAGAGGTAAGCGCTCGTTCTAAAACAAATGAACATCCACAACTGCTCAAAATATTAGAAAAGTTATTGTAGCTCCCTCTAGCAACAAAAACGCGAATTTCAAACATCGGAAGTCTGACGTCATGATGTGATTACGCCATTGCTCTTAAGGACGTAATTTTCCATTAATAATGACGCCTCATTTACAATCTATTGAGGCTTTAAGCGAGTTTTTATTGTTTGAAATAACTACAAGCCAATTGTAGATAATGGTTAGTTGTTATTTATTTAACTACATCAAATTATTAATAAATTAATTGTAGAGTTTAAACCTTCAGAGGTTAATTATTCTCTATTATATAATATATTGCAGTTAATTCTGCTATCCGACTGTTTCGTTTCTATCTAAAACCGTTGATTTTTGTAACACGCTGTATAATAATTATTGTGTCGATTGTCAAACGACTTTTTTCATTAAGAGTAGTGCACCGAATGCTTCATTCCTAAACAGACGCTACTGTCATTGACACGAAGTTCCTATGTGCATGTGCTAAGAACAAAAACATCCTTTAACCGTGGCTTCCCACTGTCAAAACAAAACAGAGCAGACATAATTATTTTTTACGTGTTTCTGTATTACAAACCCACTTTAAAGTTCGACCAAAGACATTAGAGACATTCTGATATACGATTACGATATTCTTTTGTTTTTAAAACTATAAATTGCTAATCATTATTATCAGACTCCTTGTCTATACTACTATACCAATATTATATAGACGAAAGATTTGTATTTTTGCACCTATTAAAATAACTTAAAAACTACTGGACTGATTTCAAAAATTCCTACATCAATAAAAAGCTACCTTATCAGTGAGTAACACAGGCTATTTATACTATTGTTTTTAATTTACGGGGGCGAAGTCACGAGCAACAGCTAGTGTATAATAATCATAAAACTTTACAACCATAAAGAGTACCCTCAAAATACCGCAGCTTCACCACCACACGCATATCAACGCACAAGAGCAACAAAAAAAACTTAAAATAAAACAAAGATCGTCGTCACGTAGTCGTAAACGTGTCGTCACGCTGAGAGGATGCTGGAAATAGATCGCTTCCCGGTTTGTTGCACTTGACACTAGACGAGGTACTATCGGGGAATCTAACGGTGATCCATCTTAAAAGCTATAACCGTCTAAACGTGTCGTACGAATGAGAGTCGTTAATATGACACGGTTTTTCAATTTATACGAAAGTCAGCCAGTGGTTCATAGCTAAGTTATTTTTATATTTATCCAGTCGTTTGCGAACACATAGCTTTCTAATTGGTTATTTGTAAGAAGGCAAAATTGGTATAAAGAATTTTTTGAATCAAAACTTACAAGTTGAACACATCAAAGTGCCGTGAATGTACATAATAGTGGGATATTTTTAATTTTTCGTCGTTATAAAGGAATAAAGTATTATTTACACTTATCTTTTGGACACCATTCACTATCCGTTGAATCTTATTTTCTAACGAGCTGGTCGCGACTTCGTCCCTGTGAAATTTTTTATTTTATTTAATTTTTATAATTGAAAATTTCCCATTTTACTCAATAATAACGTGGCTTATCAATGGTGAAAGAATTTTTAAAATCGGCCTAGTAGTTTTTGAGTTAATACATACGAAAATACAAATCTTTCCTCTTTATCATTATAAAGTGATTAAGATGATCGGAACAGCTTATTGAGCTGCGTGTAATTGTTAGATGCTAAAAAGACACATTTAAGTAAAAACCACGAAAGCAGTGTTATGCAATTTTAAATATTTACAATGGATAGTTAATCAGTGAGGATGTCAGCAATTTGTTAACAGTTACCAGAAAATGACCTTTAGCATCTTATTGCGGACTTCCTTTACCGGTGTGCTTTATTGTGACGAATGGCCCCTTGTACATCTGCGACATCCACGTGGCTACTGATTTGAGTTGGCTTTGTATTTTGTACTAGCTGTTCCAGTGTGGCTTCATCCACATGAAATGTCAAAATTCAAATGCACAAATAACAGTTGCTTCCTTAATGTTGGCAGCAACTTATGGTCTCATTCCCACATTAGGGTTTTTATCCAAAATATTGGCTCCCTAAGTTGAATGGCGTGATAATATATAGCATAAAGCGTGACGTAAGTGTAGAGCTTTTTATTAAGAAAAGAGTTATACAAAAATATGCTGTAATTGCTGACATCTTAGGCAACAAAGAAGTGTGTGTTTACGCTTTATTATAATAGTAAGATGTGATAGGAATTTGGTTTAGCCAGCACACAAAAATGATTAAATAAATAAAGATTGTTATTTATTCTCATATAAATTAATATCAATACAAC